>NW_026856119.1:0-96043 GCF_026571515.1 Ruditapes philippinarum
AACACAGTTAACTTAGAGCGTAGCTAGCCAACATGAATTCAAGTTAATAGATTTCTATATTTTTTTGCGAAAAAGAATTAGGGATAATATTGAAACATACCGGAAAATATAAGAAATTATTTCAGATATTATGATCAATTAGGTAACATGTTCATGTTTAACTGAAAAGTAGCAATGTAAACTTTCAAATTAAATGTTATATTGGACATGACACAATTTATTCTAAATAATCAAAAGCAACAGAACATTGCTGTACACCGCAAATGATCTGGGTTTTTTTTATCTAGCGCAAGTGATTGTTCCATAAAATAGAAATATATTGCCAAAATTATCCCTGTTGAAAAGACTGCCAAAAATACAACTGCGTCGTATCATATTTTATTTTCAACTGCGTCGTATCATTTCGTAAAAATCATTATTTTCTAAGAAAATAAACATCTCTTTTTAATGAAATTTTAGTAAATGATGCAAAATTATATTTCGAAGTTTATGGTGAACTCTGAAACAAATAAATAATTGATTTGAAGGAAAAAACGATAGATAAAGCAATATGAACTGCGTCGTATCCACACATTTTCATAAAAATTCTGCCCCGCTTCGAGATGCAAGTTCGCTATAACTTTTGTTTTACAAAATAGTTGTGCAAGCAACATATACCGAACGAAGCGGAAAATAGTGTAGCGTGTTAATAGATATATCTGGTTTTCAGTCATTTCCAACAAAAAAAGTTACAAACAAAAACATACGTTTTTCGTTCCAAGATGGCGGCGTTTGTTTACATTTTGTAGGATACGACGCAGTTTTGATTCCCAGCCCTGCTTACAGTAACTGTAAATAAAGGTATATAAATTCTGTGAATTTCAGTAAAAAATGTGCCTGATTATATGTTGAAAGGGCCATTTATTTAGCTTATCTAAATGTGACATGTTAGAAACATGACAGAGGTGTACCCATCTTGTGGAGCGAAAGGGCGGGGCTATCAAATGCCTTGTTTTTGGTTGAAAAAAATAATGTTGATCATAAAATTGGTTGGCAGGCTTGACCAATTTTTTTTGTTAATACGTATTATTAAACACTAACCTTTACATGTTGTTACATTATGGTAAAATTTATCTATTATTTTTAAATATTTATTCGTTAATTTTTAATACAATTTAGTACAATTTGTAGACACATATCAAAAATAATGCATTTTGATAATTTAATAAATATAATAGTGTTTTAACACAAATTCGACTTTGAACTTAAAACCGTTCCGATCCGCTATGCAGCATTTTCACCAAGCTTAACATAGAAGTTGACTTTATGGTCACAATGATAATTAACATTCGCACTGATGTTGACGACATTATTAGGAGAGGTCAAAGATTTTTTTTACAAGAAAATAAAAATTTATTGATCCCTTGAAAAAATTTATGAGATCAACTTTTAGCAAGTTTCCCCGTGATTTAAACTGCGTGAACCCGATACCAAATTTTCCAGTAAATCAAAAACAGAAAAAAAATAACTTAAAACTTTAAAAAAAGAATAAAAAAGGGCCAAAATTTAAGTTTTGATTTATATGTTTTGTGCGATTAAAGACGGATTTTTTTAACCTCTTTTTGGTAATTAACGTGCCGATTTGCAATGTGTAAATTACTTTCTTTCACTTCACAATATTTTATTCTTAAAACATTTTAAAATTGTCTCAAAAGTAAACATGAATCTGGAGGCGTGCTGCTTTAAATATTTATTTTCATTGCTTAACATATTTCTTCACAGCGATATACTTCCTTCTGTAATGGTTAACTAATCTTTCATAATGAATCTTCTGAAGAGATATATTATACGCTTTAAAATTTAAATGTCAAAACAATGATAAATAACCAAACTTGTTTAATACAAGTTGATTCTTAATTAAAAATATGACCTTCATTACACTGCTCTTGTATAAAAATGATAGGTCGTGTTTTAATATACGTCTTTTGAACAAAATCATGTACATTTACTATACTTATGGTGGCTGATTTGTGCCATTCGTGTTTTCGCCCCGCGACCCCACCAAGCGAAAAGTCGAGTATAAACAATTAAAAATGGCGGCGGAGCGAAAACACGTTAAGAAGCGAGGGCGCGGGGCGAACTTTAATAAATAAAACTTGCGGAGCGAGATTTAAGAAATAAAACGGCGGGGCGTGTTTTCGCTAGGCGGGGTCGCGGGCGAAAACACTCTAATTAGCGGGGCAAAGTTTATTTGATTAAACTTCGCCTGGGGCCCCCGCTAATAAGCGTCTTTTCGCTCCCCGACCCCGCCGTTTTATTTATTTAATAACACTTCGCCCCGCGCCATTTTAACATGTTATTTATCGACTTCTCGCTCGGCTGAATTGTGGGGCGAAAACACGCTAGTTAGCGAGGGCGCGGGGCGAAGTTTTATTTATTAAACTTCAACCCGAGCCCCCCGCTTATAAGCGTGTTTTTGCTCCGCGTCCCGCCTTTTTTAAATAAATCATACAAGGAAACATGATATTTTTTTATATTCGAACCTGCAATCTTTACATTAAAACTATTTTAAAGTCTAACGCCTTGTCACTGAGGCTAGTTAGGCAAGTCATTTGCTGGCAATAAGTTATACATATACGATTGCAAAATACAATAATATTCAAATGGTTTACGTCGGAATCCGTTAATTACCGACACAAAGTCATTGAATAATGCCTCATGTCAATATTGTCAAACAACTCAAAAGTGGAGCACGCTGCACCTCGTTACACTTGTGCTTACGCAGCATGTATTTATTCATCGATGTCTTTCATATACAGTAGAAACATAAATTGGGTGGTCATTTGGTGGGGTAAGAGGTCACTTTGGCCAATGTCAAGGTCACTGATACTTAAATAGTTGTCATATAGTTTTCTAACTTAAAGTTGTGTTTTTGGTCACTGGCTGGTTTCACTGTCTTTATTATTTGGTAAAAACATACCTTTTATGGAGTATAGGTTGACATGGTGAAGGACATTGTTGGTTAATTAGATTGTAAAGCCGTTATTTATTATGCCCCCACCCCTCGAAGAAGAGAGAGTATATTGTTTTGCAAATGCCGGTCGGTCGGTCGGTTGGTATGTCTGTCTGTCGTTAGACCACATGGTTTCCGCTGATTATCTTAAAAGCTATTTATCGCAAAGTTTTTGGGGTCACTAGGTCAAAGGTCAAGGTCACAGGAGCCTTGAATGTCAGAATGGTTACCGCTGTTTACCTTGAATACTATTAATAACAAAGTCTTTATATTTCACATACTGATTGGTCATAACTAGTAGATGTCCCTTATTGATATTGGGATCACTATGTAAAAGGTCAAGGTCACAGGGGCCTAAAATGTCAGAATGGTTTCCGCTCATTATCATGAAAACTATTTATCTTAAAGTCTTCATATTTCACAAATTGATTAGCCATATATAGTAGATGACCACTATTGATTTTGGGATCACTAGTTCAAAAGTCAAGGTCACAAGGGCCTTAAATGTAAATATGTTTTCCGCTTATTAGCTTGATTTTTTTATCACCAATTCTTCATACAATGTATTTCACATATTTATTAGTCATAATTTGGTCAGTAGTTCAAAGGTCAAGGTCTTTATATTTCACATACTAGTATTGATTGGTTATAACTAGTAGATCATTATTTTTCCTTTTCCATAACTGAACACTTTCATGTACCAATTTGCCGACAAAATTACCAATAATGTGAGTCAAGGGCTAGAAAGGGGTATATGTGTCGCTCGGCATTTCTTGTTGTTCGATGTATTTCGTATCCTCTGATTGTGGATGGAGTTTGAGGTCACTGGGTACAATGTCAAGAGTTTTTGATGTTGTTGTTTTTAATACATTTTATTTACATTATTTGGGTGAAAAATATTTTCAACGTCATAAAATAGCATCTCCTCTAGCGATTTTCCGTCTCGTAAGCAAATAAACGCTTTTGGCAATTTTGAAACGAACAAGAAGTAAGGCCGGGCGGATTTGTAAACTAAACACCGTAAGAAATGCGTAAAAATGATTCCTTTAAAATTAAGTAAAGCTGTTTTAATTTGAATATTTTAGCACGTTTATTTTTTATATTTTAGCACGGCCCTTGTGGTGTTTCTTCTAATTTGAAATTTTATTTCACGTGAATAATAAACTAGTATAGCCGTACTTACACCCTAAGGATAAGTTGCCTGTTTCTTTTGTTTTATTTTGACAGTTTTCTGTGATACACAGGCTTGTAACATCTTATTTTATCTAAGAATTCCACCCTAATTTGCTTTGCCCGTCATTTTCTCGTTTAAAACAATGCATTCCTTTAATTTGGGACCCTTTGCTGCTTTTCATTGAAATACATACGGGTGTAACATTGAAGGTACCATGAACACCGCCATTTAAAAACATCTTCGATGTATCAAAATTTCACTTTTTTAATGTATTTATATTGGGTGCTGCTTCAGTCGGACCTAGGATCCCGGACGGTAGCTTGAATCATGAATTGTCTCAATTATACCGAGTTTGAAACATTCAATTTCGATTTGGTTCTGATGGTGACCTAAATTATATCCTCTGTTATTTAACTGTTCTAGCTTTTTTATCTCCCTTTTTGTTGCATTATTCATAAAAAATAGCAGGCAAGAGATTTACAAATATATAATAATTCTACCAAAGTAATCAGGGCTGGGAATCAAAACTGCGTCGTATCCTACAAAATGTAAACAAACGCCGCCACCTTGGAATGAAAACGTATGTTTTTGATTATAACTATTTTTGTTGGAAATGACTGAAAAGCAGATATATGTATTAACACGCTACACTATTTTCCGCTTCGTTCGGTATATGTTGCTTGCACAACTATTTTGTAAAACAAAAGTTATAGCGAACTTGCAACTCAAGCGGAGCAGAATTTTTATGAAAACGTCTGGATACGACGCAATTCATATTGCTTTATCTATCGTTTTTTTCCTACAAATCAATTGTATACTAGTGTCAGAGTTCACCATTAACTTCAAAGTATGAGTTTGCATCATTTACTAAAATTTCACAAAAAAGAGATGTTTATTTTCCAAGAAAATAATGATTTTTACGAAATGATACGACGCAGTTGAAAATAAAATATGATACGACGCAGTTGTATTTTCATTTTTGGCTGCATTTTGGTTCAGCTATTAATTATGTGCTAGGTATGCTAATAACGTCCAACAACATTTCTTGTTTACAACTTAAGTCAAAGGCAGAGGTCACTCATTGGTTCCACAAAAATGGAAAATGTAATAAAAATTCTATTAAGGCTTCATTTTTCGGTCGCATTTTTAGTTCCTGTCATAAGCATCTACAAATTCCGGAAAACTGTATCAAATGCAATATACATTGAGACACGTGATCGCACACCGATATGACAACGTGGTCTAGTGTTGCCTTTTCATGCTTATTAACTTGTTCCCGATATTCGAAATTGGGGTGGTTACTTTTTTCATTTACAAAATTTTGATACAAAATTCAATATTTCAGGGTAACCTCTCCTGGACCCTGTATCAATCAGGAATGACATTTGTTCTTTTTTTTTTTGAAAAAAATTAAAGAATCACAAATTTTGTAAAGGTCTCTTGCTATCTTAAAAGAAGTATGCACAAATTGCATGCCTACCTTTGGCAACAATTTTCGCCAATGCCGTTATTATGTCTTTTACGTGCCGATTTTATTGTATTCATTTTGTTAATAATCGGTGAGAACAAATGAGCTTTATTATTTGAAACTGAACATTAGATTTTTAAAATTATATTATTAATGTTTAAGCTACGATATATTTTTACAAGTAGGGTATGCGTTCCGTTCAGTAATTTTTTGTTCAGCGCCGCGGAACTTTACCGCCGATTTTGTCGTATTGCATTTCGCCGATGAGAACAGGTCTACGGAATGTATTTTCTATTTTTGCACTAAAGTATCATTCTTCTCCATTAATAAACTTTAAATTTCAAAATCTAGTTACAAATGATAAAACTACAAATTATTTTGTAAAGTAGGTGTCCGTTTTGCAAAGGTATTTTACGCTTTGCACCGATAAATTTGATACAGATGTATGCACGACAGGACGTTAGAAAGTTTTCACTGAATTGAAGAGCAAATTTAAATCAGGTTATCGCATCTAATTTTCCACAGACTAGAGACATGGCATCTAAACATACCTTCAAATTAAAGTGTGATTTTTATTTGAAAATAATTTCCTGAAAAATTAAACAAAATTTTTCAGAAAATGACTTCAAAGAGGATTACCCCTGTTTACATTGAAAATTTCTCTGCTAATCGCACCGAAATGTCAAAGTAAAATTAATCTTAGAGATTAAGGAAATATTTCATTTCAATAAGAAAGTTAAATTTTATTGTCTTTAAAATCAATTCAAATATTTATAATCTTAAAACTTCACGCCAGAAGTTAATATAAAAAAAACACACTTAAACTGCTTATTTGTACAGCTGACGTTAACAAATTGTTGGAAAAAAATCAGACAGGACTGGTGTTCGACCGAAGCCGAGCTGTTTATGTTTACTCAATTCAAATCACTTGAACTGAACTGCTGTGAAAACCACCAGGGATTTTTTATTCTTTCGTGTGGAAACCTATCAAGCTACATGTAGTTTCGAAATGTCGATGGTTCAAGTTCATAGACTTCTATATTTTTGCCAAAAAATAGAGATAATATTGAAGATACAGGAAAATATAAGAAATAATTTCAAAAAATTATGACAAATTAAGAAACATGTTCATGTTTAACTGTAAAGTAGATAGATACTTTATTTCCTTCAATGTACATGAAGAGCTGAACATATATACAAACATATAACTACAAGAAATTAACAAAACAGTTTAACAGCTAGACACAATAATAACATGTAGTCAAATATATAACTGTAAACATAACGCAATATCAATTTACAGAAAACAACAATTCAGAAATCAATATTTACCATATTTCTAGAAGCATACTCATATTTAAGGTATATAAATAAATACGTAAGCTAACAGACAAATAAATAATTAAATAAAGAAATGTATCACAATGTCAGCTTTGTATTACAGCTTTAAAGAATTTGTCAGAATGCTTGTAATTATTCTGTTATTCTGAGGAGTATACAGATAATAATTATCAGTCTTGCTCTTGATACTATTGTTAAATATTCATCCAAAAATATATGATATATATTAAGAAAGCATTAAAATTTCGTTCTATATGTGAGACAATCTTGTTCGAAACGAAAGTTTACAAGAGACCTCAACTAGAAATACATTTTCTATTGTACTTTTCAAACAGATTATTAAACCTGATTCAATTTGATTACTGATTCTAATGTTGTACAAAACTTATCGGAAAGTTTAATGTTTAATTGTATTGATATCAAAACTCATCTTGTCGAAAACATACAGACTCGAAATACAAAATCAGAAATATCTTTGTTCATTGTAGTGATATGAAGTATAATTTATTTATATAAAGGTTTGGCTTACAACATTATGACTAACTTAAGTACGTATACATACATACATATTTACATAGTTTACAATAAAGAACAATCTTATGCAACAGGAATGGGGAAAACAACAAGCAAACAAACATATAAACAATAACAACGACTCATACGTGTGTGCAAATACATAAATTGAAAGTAAAACGCCGTAACAATATGATTGTTTGCTTCATTTCTTACGTCACTGAATAATTAAAGTATATATTGTACTCATTCCGCAATGTAAACTTTCAAATTAAAAGTTATATTGGACATGACACAATGTATTCTAAATAATCAATAGCAACAGAACATCGCTATACACCGCAAATAATCTGGGTTTTTCATCTAGCGCAAGTGATTGTTCCATAAAATAGACATACATGTTTAATGCCAAAATTACCCCTGTTGAAAAGACTGCCAAAAATACAACTGCGTCGTATCATATTTTATTTTCAACTGCGTCCTATCATTTCGTAAAAATCATTATTTTCTTAGAAAATAAACATCTCTTTTTAATGAAATTTTAGAAATGATGCAAAATTATATTTCGAAGTTAATGGTAAACTCTGAAATGAGTATATAGTTTATTTGAAGGAAAAAACGATATATAAAGCAATATGAACTGCGTCGTATCCACACATTATCATAAAAAATCTGCTCCGCTTCGAGTTTCAAGTTCGCTATAACTTTCGTTTTACAAAATAGTTGTGCAAGCAACATATACCGAACGAAGAGCGGAAAATAGTGTAGCGTGTTAATACATATATCTGTTTTTCAGTCATTACCAACAAAAAGAGTTATAAACAAAAACATACGTTTTTCGTTCCAAAATGGCGGCGTTTGTTTACATATTGTAGGATACGACGCAGTTTTGATTCCCAGTCCTGGTAATATGAGAATTTTTAAATCGGACTTTACTGCTTTTATTGGCAGAATTTCAAGTTTCTGTGGATTTTACAAACAAAGCGAGTGGTTAGTATTATCTAGTATTATGTGATATTTAAAAAAGTTGACACAGCTTTTTGAATAAAAAAATATAAATTTGTTATGGTCTTACTTTAAACACATGTAGAGGTTATGAGCTTTTACCGTTCTGCATTAATGAATTAATCGGTCCTTACTTCAAGTGCTTATTTTCTTTTGATTTATAAAATGTACGTTTAGTTTTCAGGATTTTTCCCCCCAAAATTATACAATAAGTTTTAGTTCACTCGATCGCAAAGCATTCAAGTGAAGGACTTCATAGGCTTATCTGCGAACGTTGTCAGATTTTTATGCCACCGCAGCATCTGCGATGCGGTGACATATAGTGATTCACCTGTGTGTGTGTGTGTGTGTGTGCGTGCGTGCGTGCGTGCGTGCGTGCGTGCGTGCGTGTGTGTGTGTGTGTGTTTGTTTGTTTGTGTGTGTGTTATATAGATTATATAGTGAACTTAAAAAATCTTCCTGTGAAAAACCATTATTCTTATTTCAACCAAAATTGGCAGGATTGATCCTTGGGTGAAGGGCTACCAAAGTTGTTCAAGAAATTTAATTCCATGGAGAAATCTGGTTGCCATGGCAACCAAAAGGAATTATAAGAATAAATTTAAAAATCTTCTTGAAAAGACCCAAAAGGCCTTTGGTATAAGTACTCTACCAAAGTTGGTCAAATTTTCCCCCTGGTGTCAAAATTTGCCCTGCCCGGGGGCAGTGATTCTGATTATGTACACATAGTAAAAACAGAAAATAAAACAAATGTTTTCTGAATAGGAGAACTACAGCTTAGATATTTGACTTGAAATGTTGTTTGGTTGACCTGTATCAAGATTGTTTTGAATAAACCCAACGGGACAGTGACCTTCTTTCTTGTCCTTTGATGTACAGCAATGAAATTTTGACCATGTGCACAGTTTTAGTTGTAAAATTGAACTTTGATATCAGTTGACCTAGATTTTGATGATATGACCTACTTTCTTGTCCTTTGATGTACAGCTATGAAATTTGAACCATGTGCACAGATTAAGATGTAAAGTGAACTTTAATATCAGCTGACCTAGATTTTGACAGTCTTTCTGTGTTGTTCTTTGATGTAGTCATGAAATTTAGGCTGTGTGAAATATGACCTTCACCACCAAATTCACTAGACTCAAGTGCATTGATACATTCCTACTCTGATCTTTAATTGAGTTAACAATAGATTTTACCACTAATCTGATAATAAGAATTAGATAGGCCAGGGATCTATGCATTATGACAATCTTCAATTGTATAGAAACAAAATAAATCTGTTCCTGCACTACTATTTGGAGTTGTATTAATGCGGTGGCATAGCATTTTTCACAAATGCAACCTTGTTTTATTTTTATTTTATTCTTTTTTTTTTAGTTCTCAAACAACTTCATAGCATATACAGGTATACATAGATTTCAGATTTAAAATTTAATTATAAAATACATATGGGCATTATACCCATGAGTATATACATACAGACAGACACACACACACGCGCGCGCACGCACGCGGGCACCAACGCACGCGCACACACATACACACACACACTATTTAAAAAAAAATCAAATCAGGAAAAAAAACAACAAACAAACGTTATTTGGTATTCGTGCATTGCATGATTTGCCTAATAAGAGGCCATTTAGGACGCAATTACAAATGGAAACCGAAACCCTTTTGTGTTCTAAGATTGTAATTTTTCATTCGAATATCACGTGATTGTCAATGACATGTCATGCGTGCAATCTTATGGGTTGTGCAGTCGAAACAGTATCGATGACTTGTAACTATCAAAGTCGATTTTTTTGCTATAGAAATAATTATTTGTGTGAAAAGAATTCTTGGAGCAAGTAATTTCTCAGGTAGATTTTTAAAGATTTTTTAACTTGAATTTTCTACAGTATATTAAATTATTGATGGATGTGACATTGTGTGGGACCAGAATGTTTTCAAAATATAACTTATTTGATACATTAAATCGAATTTTACAATGACCAAGTAGTTGTGCATAGAAACCCTAATTATGCCCCTTTCAAATTTGTCTGTCTGTCGATCGGTCGGTCCGTCGGTCTGTAGACCGAATGGAATTTCAAACTTGGTATGATGATTGTACATGACTAGTGGATGACCCCTATTGATTTTGAGGTCAAATGTTCAAAGGTCAAGGCCACATTGACCTTGTATGTAAAAAATTTCCGATCAATAACTAAAGAACGCTTAGGAACTTCAAACTTGGTTTGATGATTTTGCATGACCAGTAGATGACCAATTTTATTTTTGGGGTCAGCAAAGGTCAAGGTCACATTGACCTTGTAGATTAAAGCGGTTTCTGATTAATAACTTAAGAACGTTTAGGCCTAGGAACTTAAAACTTGGTATGATGATTGAACATGGCCAGTAAATGACACCTATTGATTTTGGGGTCAAGGGATCAAATGTCAAGGTCACATTGACCTTGTATGTTAAAAAGTTCAGATCAATAACTTAAGAACGCTCTGGCCTAGGAACTTCAAACTTGGTATGATGATTATGCATAGCCTGTAGATGACCCATATTATTTTGGGGTTAACAAAGGTCAAGGTCACATTGACCTTGTAGGTAAAAGCGGTTTCTGATCAATAACTATAGAATGTTTAGGCCTAGGAACTTGAAACTTGGTGTGATAATTTAACATGACCAGTTAATAACACCTATTATTTTTTGGGTCAAGGGGTTAAAGGTCAAGGTCATATAGTACTTGTATGTAAAAACAGTTTCCGATCAATAACTAAAGAAAGCTTAGGTCTTGGAACTTCAAACTTGGTATTATGATTTTACATGACTATAAGATGACCCCTATAATTTGGGGATTTAGGCGTCAAATGTCAAGGTCACATTGACCTTGTATGTAAAAACAGTTTCAGACCAATAGCTCGACTACTGAATATGCCTTGGTTGATATTTTTAAAAATAATGCTTTTGGTATACAAATTTCAAGGTCTTATGTCATATATCAAATTGACTGTCATTAAGGAGGCCTACATGATTCATAGAATTTATGCATATATTATTTGGTACGATTTGTGATAACTTTGTCATAAAATTGCTGCACACAACATTTACGGTCACAAATAAGTAGTGAATATTCATGACCAGTAGATAACCCCTATTGATTTTTTTTGTCACTTGGTCAAAGTCAGTCATAATAACCTGACCTTATTAACTAATAGGCTGTTGATAGGGGGCATACATGTTTTACAAACTTACTAAAATGATGTAAGCTTAACATGTTTTTGAAAAAATAAAATGTTTATTTCATAAATAGCTTTTTACTCTATTTTGTTAAGCTTCGTTTGAAAATTGACGATAGACATATTTATAGCATTGATTTAAATGTTTCAAGAGATATTATAAATGCAAAATATTTCGTATCCGTTACAGCCCGTTACTTAGTCTCAGTGAAGATGTTACCTTGCGTTACTCAGTCCTACGGACGATCATAGTTTATGAAGGAGTTTTACTGTGTTCTTATAAATGAACGATCTTGTAGCTTATTGATGAGCTCTTGGATTGTTTAATAAGAGAGGAAAACGGCTTATGAAGCAATAACAGTTAAAAGGTGTTTTTCGTCCAGAACTCATTATATCGTTAGTTAAAAGAGAATTACATTTCACTAATTTTCATATGCCCGTCCGCCCGTCCGTCCGTTAGCAATTTGGTTTCCGGAGCATTACTTAAGTTCCATTTGGCCCACAGTGTTCAAACTTCATAGTATGATTGTCCATATTGGGTAAAAGACCCATATTGATTTTGGGGTCACAAGGTCAAAAATCAAGGTCACTTTTACCTTAAAACTGAAAACAGTTTCCGGAGCATAATTTAAGTTCCATTTGGCCCACAATATTCAAACTTCATAGGAGGATTGCTATTTAAAGGAGGTAATACTTTATTTAATTTCCATGTCTTACAAATGCTTCATTCTTACTTAAAAAAACACTTTCGGGCATATAATGCTCCGCCTAGCGGTGCTCCTTTTTTGGAGATGTCGAAATGAATCGTTATCCTGAGTGTGCGTCTTTTTCTATTTTTCATCAAAACGTAAGAAATATTAGAAACAAATTAGAGTATATGAAAAACATCTTTCTTGACTTCGACGTTTAATATTTAATGGAAGCAGATATCCGACTAGATATTACTGACGACATGAAAACAATAGATAGATAAATATTTTTTTACTTCAAAAAGGGGCATAACTCGAAGAAAATTTTATTTGCATAAGCAACTATAGACTAAAACCAGTCGCATAGAATTGTAGCAAATGTTGCACCTTATCAGAGAATAAACTAACAAAAGAATAGATTTAAAATAAAACTAACCGTTACTTGGTACAGTTTTACGTATTCAGCTCAGGGCGAGTAACAAAAAAGGTGGGATGGATGGTCACCCTCTGTTTTTTTTTTATCAATTTGTCTCAATTATGATTTTCTTTGAAAGTCTTTATGAATTATCTGCACTAATTCAAGTTTTTATAACCCCTAGACGAAGTTTTTTTTTTTTGGGGGGGGGGGTACATAGGAGTCACCCGGTGGTCGGTCGGTTGGTCGGTCAGTTGGTCTGTCCAGCCGTCTGTTGCATTTTCCTTGTCCGGAGCATAACTTGAAGACTAATGGTTAGAATTCAATATAACTAAATAAATGGTCAAGCACATTAAGAGAAAGTGCAGTGCATATGAAACATAACTCTATCTCGACTAATTACAGAGTTATTGCACTTTAATACTTTTCCTTGTACGGGGCATAACTTGAAAACTACTGGTTGGAATTCAAAACAACTTCATACAATTGTCAAACACAAAAAGGGGAAGTGCAGTGCACAAGAACAATAATTCTATCTAAAATAATTACAGAGTTATTGCCCTTTGTTACTTTTCCATTGCTTTCTTTTGTCCGGACCATAACTTGAAGACTAATTGTTGGAATTCAAAATAACTTCATACAATGGCCAAGTACATGGAGAGAAAGCGCAGTGAACAAGAACCAAACTCTATCTTGACTTATTACAAAGTTACTGCCCTTTATTACTATTCCTTGTATGGAGCATGACTTGATAACTACAGGTTGAATTCAAAACAACCTTATACAATGGTCAAGCACAATAAGGGGAAGTGCAATGCACAAGAACCATAACTCCATTTTGACTTATTACAAAGTTAATGCCCTCTGTAACTTTTCCATTGCTTTCTTTTGTCCGGACCATAACTTGAAGACTAATGGTTAAAATTCAATATACATGTAACTTCATACAATGGTCAAGCACATTGAGAGAAAGTGCCGTGCACAAGAACCATTACTCCATCTTGACTAATTACAGAGTTATTGCCCTTTGTTACTTTTCCTTGTCCGGAGCATAACTTGAAAACTACTTGTTGGAATTCAATACAACTTCATACAGTTGTCAATGACATTAAAAGGAAGTGCCGTGCACAGGAACCATTACTCCATCTTGACTTATTACAGAGTTATTGTCCTTTGTTACTTTTCCTTGTCCGGGGCATAACTTGAAAACTACTAATTGGAATTCAATACAACTTCATACAATTGTCAAACACAAAAAGGGGAAGTGCAGTGCACAAGAACAATAACTCTATCTTAAGTAATTACAGAGTTATTGCCCTTTGTTACTTTTCCATTGCTTTCTTTGTCCGGACCATAACTTGAAGACTAATTGTTGGAATTCAATATAACTTCATACAATGGTCAAGCACATGGATAAAAAGTGCAGTTCACAAGAACCATAACTCCATCTTGACTTATTACAAAGTTACTGCCCTTTGTTACTCTTCCTTCTATGGAGCATGACTTAAAAACTACTGGTTGGAATTAAAAACAACTTCATACAAAGGTCAAACACAATAAGGAGAAGTGCAGTGCACAAGAACCATAACTCCATCTTGACTTATTACAAAGTTATTGCCCTTTGTTACTTTTCCATTGCTTTCTTTTGTCCGGACCATAATTTGAAGACTAATGGTTGGAATTCAATATACAATATTCAAGCACATTGAGAGAAAGTGCCGTGCACAAGAAACATGAATCCATCTTGAATAATTACAGAGTTATTGCCCTTTGTTACTTTTCTTTGTCCGGAGCATAACTTGAAAAGTACTGGTTGGAATTCAATACAATTTCATACAGTTGTCAAGGACATTAAAAGGAAGTGCAGTGCATAAGAGCTATCGCTCCAATTTGACAAAATACAGAGTTACTGCCCTTTGATACTTTTCCTTGTCCAGAGCATAACTTAAAACATACTGGTTTTAATATAACTTTAATAATATAATATTTAGCATAACTTGAAAACTACAAGTTGAACAACTTTATACAATGGTCAAGCACAAAAAGAGGAATTGCAGTGCACAAGAACTATAACTTTGTCCAGAGTAATTATAGACAGTGATTGTTTTCCAATTTTCAAAACAACCTGTGGCTTTCTGACGGAAAAACATAGCGCGCTAAATCAGAAATTCCAACAACTGAGAATGGCATTTAACAAGACATTTTATAAACTTTTCAATTTCAATTCAATTTAATATGCATGGTACATATCACAGGCTATAGGGACAGTTTTCTGCCTTCTACCTGGAATATAAAATGTGATGCGGTTAAGTCATGACTCTGGTGAAGAAGTGCACAGGGCCTTTCAGGGGAAAATATTAGCCTTTTTAGGGAAAAATACACATATTTTGAGCTAGGGGAAACCGTCTTTATTCGGCTTTAAAATACAGGAATAAATCATTGAAAGAGTTGTTTCCCTTTTGTTACTTTTCCATTGCTTTTTTTGTCCAGAGTATAACTTGAAAACTACAAGTTGAAATTCAATACAATTTCGTACAATGGTCAAGTATATTGAGAAGAAACGCAGTGCACAGAAACCATAACTCTTTCTTGACTCATTTAAAAGTTTTTGCCCTTTTTTACTTTTAATTGTCCAGTGCGTAACTTGAAAATTAATGGTTGGAATTCAATGAAACTTTATACAATGGTCAATAGCAGTGAGATGAAATGCAGTGCACAAGAACCATAACTCCATTTGGACTTATTACAGTTAGTGCCCTTTGTTTCTTTTTTGTACAGTGCATAACTTGAAAACTAGTAGTTGGAATTCAATACAACTCCATACAAATCTCAAGCACAATGAGAGGAAGTGCAGTTTACAATAACCATAACTCCATCTTCAGTATTTATAGAGTTATTGCCCTTTGTTCCTTTTTTCTTGTCTTTCTGGACTTATTACAGAGTAATTCAAAAAACTTCATCAATGGCCATTCCCAACCTCATTGAAAGGAAATGCAACATACAAGAACCACAACTATCTTTAATTTCCCACAACCATAACTCTAGTTCAGTTCTTTTACAAGGTATTCTGTTAATAGTTACATCCCCATTTCCGAAGCAGTCTTGTGGGGGTTATATTCAAATTTAGTGATAGTTCTAGTTTTTATTGACTTTGTAAATTAATTGCAAAAGGGAACTGAAAGGTACTGGACTATCCATTTAATGATATGTTTGAAGTAGAGTAAATCTAGAACCGCCTGACTTGTGTTATGAATAAATTGTCAGTTATATTACTAGCAAGTGATTGTTAAGTGAACACTGTGTTTTGGTTTCCATTCTTTTATATCATATCAATATAAACATCAACATAAAGAACATTATGTATCATCATTTTTCCAAACAAACCAAAAAACACTCAGTAGCTATTTATACAGAAAACAACTCTTACTTACTTACTTGTACATTTTTTATAAAAAGTTTTTTTACAAAAAATGTTTCTGCAAACTAGTGTTCGAAAAAATTATGGTCAAATCAAACAAAAAGTATCCTCAAAAAATTTAAAAACAGCAACCCCAAAACACTATTTAGTATTTACTAGTAGGAAAGTGTATGATCATATTTGGTAAACAATTGATCACTTCGTTATCTTTAACTTTATTGTGGTGTCATTACTTTTATTACCGTAGCGGTGAGCTATCTTTATCTACTTCTAACGGAATTGAGTCTGTCACAACACATTCCACTATATCTACTGATCTAAAATATAGAACGGCTGTCCTCCCGTTTGAATATTGGGTACAACTGTCTGTACAGTGTACTGTATTGAACTTCAATCCACGCTTATGGCGTTAATATTCTAATATGGTTTGCTTGTCACATTTACTGTGCGAATCAAAATTCGGCTTTTAATGAAATGGAATGTGAAATTGTTGCGAACCTCCGTACTAAATAATGAGAATGAGTTTCATGGCCTTGGTGGATTATGATAATCTTTTTCTTTGCTTATTTCAGAATTTGTGAGTCCGACAAGCAAATGACTATGGCATGTAGCACTAAATGTAATGTATGCTTTGACGACCAAAACATTGAAGAGGAATCAGTCCGCTATTGTGTGGAATGCAATGAATTCTTTTGTCAAAGTCATGTCGACGAACATAAAAGTGTGAGATTTACAAAAAATCATAAAACCGTGGCAGTATCCGACGGCATCAAATTACAGGAAAAACAGAAAATTAACAGGTTTTAATTGTTATTTAATGATATAGAAATTGCGTAACACCTTTCCGTTTCCATTAAGGTTTTATTTGTTATACTATAAGATCAATTAAATCAATTAATCAAATAAAAATATTAAGTAATTTATGATTATTTATTATTTTCTCAATAAGACTATTAATATAGATGCCATGAGAAAATCTTGTTTTAAATTTTGAAATCCCTATTGAAATTTAAAATAAAATATCTTTATTCCGGTATGTTAATGTATTTTTCCATCTAGAAGTGGACCAATACTGAGTCATTATTGTGGCATTCAAAGTTTATTATTATTGTACATGTAGTTAAATACATACTCTCTTTCTAGACCGCAAATTTATAAGAAAGATCACTTTCTATATAGTGTTTTAATTAGATGTACAATGTACGTGTTTTTGATCTATTTCAGTTTAACAAAAGATGCGTCAGAGAAAATGCACTTACAATTCAATTTCAGTCAGTATGGAGATGACAAAACCAGGGTATGAGAGAAAATTATCATTTCATATGTTATGTTATTGAGTGGATAACTGATATATAGATAAATATATAGATAAATTAATTTTGAAAATGTGCCAAATTGTAATTTCAATCATGTATTACAGTACTTCTTGAAATATTGCTCCTTGTGGTACCCCATAATAACTATAGATATAATTAAATTCATACAAGATACAAGATACAAGAAACTTTATTTTAAGTCGGTTTACATATTACAAGAAACATTAGCTAATAAGCTATTTACCGACAATAACAAAGGCATAAAACATATTTACTAACATATAACAGTTCTGAAAATAAAAACATTTAAAACTATTAGCAGCTTTAAGCATGAAACAAGAGTATCAAGGTTAAGAAGAACTTTACAATAAGATGGTATATTAAGGCATAGATTGATGACTTGCACAGTACATATTATATTAAAGGTAATAACAGTTTCTAAAAGTAATAAATGACTGTAGTCTAGAAATTTAAGAATGTTACATATAGCAATGTGAAATAAATAAAAATAATAATAAAATATAAAAAATTAATAAATAGTAATAGTTATAAGTTAACATCTACAATTTATAAATACATAATTGAAGGTTTCCTAAAAAATATATAAATAAATAAATAGATAAATTAAACTTACTTATAAAAGTGCATAAAAATTTATGATAGAACTAATACAGCATAAAAAGAAACAAGATAAAGCACATACAGGGTAACAAACAAAGTTAACTAAAATTAAGTTGCATGCACAGCCTAATGGAATGGGGAATAAGGAGTTTTAATATGAACAAAGCATACAAATCATACAACAAAGATTCAACTAGCATAAAATAAAGGGGTTAAGAAAAATTAACACACAACATATAATCAAAGCATCATAGCAAACTAAAATGGGATGCACAAAAGCAAAGTAAACAAACAAAACATGTAGTCTAAGCATTTTACATAAATTAAAACTAAGCAAAATAACAAACACATAGCAAATTTACAAGCACATAGCACATTTACAGCTTGGGCCACTCCAGACCTGGATCAGTCTCCCAAACTCTTTGTAGTTTTCCACCTTGCGGATGTCATTAGGGAGACTGTTCCATATCTGGGCACCCTCAAACCGAAAAGAATTCTTACCGTATGTTACTGTACTGTTTTGACCCTTGGGACATTTACACTTTTTTGATACCTAAAAGAATAATTGGAATTTTTAAATTTTATTAAATCATTTATATATGGTGGTGATTTTCCGTACAGGTATTTAAACACTTCTTTGGCTATTATTTTAATTCTTGACAAATGTAAAGTAGGCATATTTACCTTTTTAATAATGTGTCATATGAAGAATTAAAATCATTAAATACTATTTTTAGAGCTCTATGCTGGAGTTTTTCAACTTTTTTTGTGTTTGTTTTAGAGCAAAAATGCATGCCAGACAAGGGGACAGTAGTTAAAATTAGATATTATAAAAGATTTGTAAGTAAGAAGAAGACATTCTGAATTAAAAAATTTCCTAATTCTTAAGAGCACATTTAATTGATTGGCAGCTTTTTTATACATTCTGGTGACCTGTATATCAAAGTTAAGTAAAAAGTCGATGTCTACCCCTAGCAGTTTAACACAATCTTCACATTTTATTGTAACATTATCAATTTGAAATTCTTTTAAGTGTTCATTTGTAATTTTCCAAACAGCTTTGGCTTGAAACTTGTCAGGGTTAGCTTGCATTTTATTAATGTTAAACCAGTTAATAAGTATTTTACTTTCATTTTCTAATGTGTTTTTCAATATTTCTATTTTAGAGTTAGAGAAGGCTAGAGTATTGTCATCTGCATAATTGTAGAGGGTGGATTTATCTATAAAGTAAAAAATATCATTCATGAAGATGTTGAAGATTAAAGGTCCAAGAATAGAGCCTTGTGGTACCCCCTTAATTGTTTCAAGCCAAGTGCTATGATACTCTCCTATTTTAACTGTTTGTTTCCTGTTTGAAAGATAGTTTGAAACTAGAGAACATGCATTTTCAGACAACCCATATGCCTCTAGCTTTTGGACTGTAAGATCATGCGGTAGACAGTCAAAAGCCTTGGACAGGTCCACTAGGATTGCTGCCACATGCTCATTTCTGTCTAACGCCATCTTCCAGTCCTCAACTAGACGCAAAAGAGTTGTCTGACATCCGTAGCCTGGTCTGAAAGCGGCTAGATAATTATGAAATATATTTTCAAAATGGTTGCTTAATTGTTCATTTATAATTTTCTCAAATATTTTTGACATTGATGGTAATATACTAACAGACCTATAATTTTTTCATAATAAAAGGATCATCTTTCTTAAAAACTGGAGTGACTTGAGCCATTTTTAAACTGTTTGGAAATAAATTTGTGTTGATCATATTATTAACTATCTTGGATATAGGTTTACAAATTATATTTGCTGAGCATTTCAGTATTTTGGGTGGTATATTGTCATATCCTGTTGCTTTCTTTAGGTTTACTGATTTTAGATGTTTTTCAATTGACTCTGATGTTACAGTAGAAAAATTGAACGTTTGTACATTGTTATTGTTTTGTTTAATTAATTTAATACTAGGATGTTCATCTTGAGTAATAGTCTGATTATTTATCCCAATATTTTTGGTTATATTTACATAAAAGTAATTTAACATATCACACACTTTAGTTTGATCGGCTATCAGTGACTCATTTTCCTTAAGAATAATGTTACTTAAATTTTTCAAAATGGATTACTGACTTAAAAAAGGTTTGATTGTTGGCCAAAAATCTTTAGACTTTGGGCCCCCGCTACATCTTTCCATGAAATAGGTGGTAATAGATTCACGTTTTATTTTTGTTTTGAAGTTCCTGAGTTTTCTATACTTTTCCCAATTATTTTTTGTTTTATATTTCAGATATGTGTTATGTGCCTGTCTTGTTTGGTAGATTATTTTTCTGTATTTAGAGTTCATATAAGGTGGTGAAGACTTTTTAGTATATTTTTGTTTTATAGGTGCATGTTCGTCTAAAATTTCAGAGTTCATATAAGGTGGTGAAGACTTTTTAGTATATTTTTGTTTTATAGGTGCATGTTCGTCTAAAATTTCATTAAAAAGTTTATTATATGCCCAGTAAGTGTCATCAACATTATCAAAAGTAAATGCTACTTGGAACGGTACTTTCTCTAGTTCAGTGTTAAAAACATTTTCATCAAAATTTTTGTAACTCCTAAAAGGTATTCTCTTTTTAGATACAGTATTAATCTGTTCTTTAAGAGTTGTAAATATCATACTATGGCAGTCACTTATGCTGCTACTGAAAACTGATGAATTACATAGCAAAGAGGAGGAGTTTGTTAAAATTACATCAATAAGGGTTGGGTTGTCTATATTCTTAAAACATGTTGGTTTGTCAATTAGATTTACCAAGTTGAAATTATCCATGATGTTTGTAAGGAGTTTACTTTTGGTAGGATTTAGCATATCATTGTTTAAGTCCCCAGTTGTAATAACATGGTCAAATTTAATGAATAATTTGTCTAATGTTTCAGATAGCCTTGATTCAAAAGATGGTCAGACATTGAAGGTGGTCTATATATAAAAATAATTCCCCATTTTCTTTTTAACAAATTCAATTAAAAACATAAATTTTCCAGACCTTGATTTTCTAAATCTGTACGGCGTTTAATAGGTAAATCAGCCCGTATTAGTGTCAGCAAGCCTCCACCATGGGCATCTCTATCACATCTCTGTAACTTGTATCCATCAACTGAGAACAGGTTATCACTGAAAGAATGATCAATTTGGTTTCAGAAATACAGAAAATATCAACAAGATTATTATCAAAAATGGGTCTAATTTCCTGAAATTTATATCTTATACTATTAATATTTAGATGACCAATTATCGGTCTTTTCCTATTTAAGTTTTTAAGGTTTTTAACATCAAAAATGTCATACAGGTGTTCACTATCACAGGCACTATTATTAAGTATATCACTGTTTTCTAAAATTTCTTCCGTTGTTTCATCATTAAAATCATTCAAAGAATCTATAGTTTCCTGAGTGGTAACTCACTATACAGATTTTCATATGTGGTGTTTATAATTGATTTACTATTAGAAGAAGTGTGATCTTCCCAATTTTCCTCCTCATCGCTCGATGGGGTAAAACTGTCATTTATTTGTCTATAGTCATATGACTCAAGTTTAGATGACAGATCAGGAGTACATGTAGGATGTGTAGTTGATTCCTTAGATAATTCTAATAATTCAGGTATACATGGTATAAGTGGCACTTTAAGACACAGAGTACATATATAAGGGTCCGGGTTATTCTGCAATAATACATAATCTTTTGGAGATATATCAGCACATTTTATATGTAGCTATTTATCACAAGTCTCACAGAGGACTGCCAACAGCTCGTGAGCACAGCTCGCAGGGGTGTTTTATCGGTCCAGGATTTATGGCAATATCTCCACACAATAGGAGGAGGGACAGTCTGTAGAACCCTCTAAAGTGCATATAGCGTAGGTTTCGTCTCATACGTATACAGTGAAAATATAATGTTGACTGTATTGATATTTCATTTTCACTCGTTTGCATAACTATATCTCTATAGAGTTGATCTCTTACCATCTGGTTTGAAATAGTAGCTGGATTTGTAATATAAACGGGATCAAGTTCCCATCCTGTTGTTAATGTTTCTTTGACAACACAGTAAATATTCGTTTCTTCGCCGCATACACACAATAACAACGTAAAAATTATAACTCTTATGGGCGCAGTCATATTTGTTTACAAAGTTATGTAGACGCATATACGATGACATCAAGCCTCTTGCGACATAGATTTTGGTACGGGTAAGTTAAAAAGTTGCAAATTGGAGATTCTTGTCTTATTTTGTTGGTTAAAATTTGAATAAAAATAAGATCAATTAAAATAGAACAGTTCATAAGTAGTAGTTGATCTGTATATTGCTATTCGACGTGTTTTATTGATATTATTTTTCTCTTCAAAGTTCCCACGTCTTCAGCTCACGCATTCGCATATGGTGCTTTCTTAGACACGTTTGATAGAAAACCATAATGACATCGACTAATAATTTAAAAATACAACCAAAATAAGACAGATCACGGGGACGAACGTGAACTGGTGGTCTTGTTGGTTTAAGCGTGAAGCAAATGGTATGGTTGCAAAAAGTCGGCTTTCTTGTAAATAGTGAAAGTGTTTGCAATTTAATCCTAATTTATATTAAATGTAATCCATGCTAGTAACCAAGTTCTGGATATTTTCGCAGCACATCTAGATCAACGACAGTGACACTAAGAGGTCGTAGGAAAATGCTTGACCGGAGCATTATTTTAAATTTTAATAAAAGTTGGCACAATTGTTTCTTTGTTGAATACTGCAAGTCACCCATACGATATCTTGTCTCCTTTTGTAAAATTTGTCTTGTTACAGCTTATCTGTAATGTGCAGGCTCATAAACCTGACCCCTTTCAAAATTCTATTTTATTTATTTTCGGCCATTATTTCTAGTTTATGACATTTGGGGGGTCTTGAATCGATGGATTATATAAAAAAATGTCAATCATGACTTGGTATTGCCAGCATAGTTTTGCTTATGGTCACCAGAAATGATAACATGTAAATTAAAGAAATAAGCTTTCAAAGAAAACGCTAAAATAGGTAGAACTGAAAATGTTGCAGACTCGGGTTTATTGAACATATTCGTTGACTTCGTCCACGTCTCTTGCACCGGTTTTACAATATTAAACATAAACCATGCCATGGTAAAAGTTAGAATTTTGTCCGGAGTATATCTCTTAAATGCATAGAAGAATTCAGTTGTTACTGGACACAAGTACATATTATCAAGAAAAACATAAAAATTGAAACATTATACAGCTGTGTAGGTCAAGGTACACATTTATAGGTTAGTGGAAAACATTTATTTGCAGTGAATCTTTTTACCTATATATAAAGATTGCTATACTTTGCAAAAATATTCAATATTGTAAAGCATCTTGTTAAGCAAAAACGCAATATCCCTCTTGGTCAAGGTGACATGCAGAGGTCCAAGGTAAAGTAATGAAATTGTGAGAATTATATAAACGTGAACTGAAGGTGAATTTTTTAAAAAGAAAATTTTCACAAGTATTTTCGATTGTCGTATTTGGTGGCAAAATGATGCTCTCATTTTATCTAATTTTTAATTGTTTTATGATACAAAACCTCGCTATGATATGTTGTATTTTCCAAGTGATTAAAATAAATCTAAAATAAAGACGTGAAGGACTCATCATTCAAGAACTATTACCTGTATTTCAAGAGATGACATTTAAACGACTGGCAAAGCGGGTTTATCTTAACATTTATCGAGTGTAAAGTTGCCATTGTAAAATAACAGCCTCAAGAATTGTAATGCCAAATGGTACATGACAACAGTAAACTGTGCTTATAGCGAACCCACTGCGACATTCAAAATCTGTTCCTTATATGCGGATTTCCTTTTAAGCATACAGCAATCAGTTTCTTATATCAGGAAACTTTATAGCAAAATAGTCATTTATTACGAATTGATAACTATCGCCCTACATCTTTAGTTGTATTTAATTACAAATATAAATTGATTAAATAAAGGTAAACATGAAAAGAAAATGTTTATTAGCTCACCAGAGCCGAAGGCTCAGTGTGATCTATTAGTATCAAAGAGTATACTCCGGCGTCCGTCGTCGTCGTCATGCGTCAACAATCGTCTTCTTCTTTGAAACTGCTGTGCAGATTAAACTGCTGTGCAGATTTACTTCAAATGTGGTCTGTAGAATCCTTGTGACAGTCACACTTGATATTCCTCATGTCATTTCAATTGGCCCCTTTTAGGGGTCAACAGTGCTAAAAATAGAAAAAACCTTTAAACATCTTCTACTACAGAACTAATTGATGGATGATCACCAAACTTTGTCTGTAGCATACTTGGGTAGTTTTTTTTTTATCAAGTTTGCTCATTATTAATTTGATTGCCCCTTTTAGGGGTCTCTAGGGCTAAAAATAGAAAAAACCTTAAAACATCTTCTTCTACAGAACTAATGGATGGATGATCACCAAACTTTGTCTGTATTATTCTTGGGTAGTCTTTTATTAAGTTTGCTCATATTAATTTGATTGGCCCCTTTAAGGTGTCTCTAAGGCTAAATATAGAAAACCCTTTAAACGTCTTCTTCTACAGAACTAATTGATGGATGATCACCAAACTTTGTCTGTAGCATTCTTGGGTAGTCTTATATCAAGTTTGCTCATATTATTGTGACTGGCCTCTTTATGGGGCAGCTAAAGCTAAATATAGAAATACTTTTAAACGTCTATTTCTACAGAACTAATTAATGGATGATCACCAAGCTTTGTCTGTAGCATTCTTGGGTAGTCTTTTATCAAATTTGCTCATATTAATTTGATTTGCCCCTTTAAGGGGTCTCTAGAGCTAAAAATGAAAAAAAAAAAAAAACCTTTAAACGTCTTCTTATTTAGAACTAATAGATGAATGATCACCAAATTTTGTCTGTAGCATTCTTGGTAGTGTTTTATCAAGTTTGATCATGTTAATTTGATTGGCCCCTTTTATGGGCCGCTAATGCTAAAAATAAAAATATCTTTAAATGTCTATTTCTACAGAACTAATTGATGGATGATCACCAAACTTTGTAGCATTCTTTTATCAAATGTGCTCATATTAATTTGATTGGCTCAAATTTAATATTAGAAAGTATTTCCAATGGATAATTTCCAACACTGAAAAGCAGTTGTTTCTGGTGAGCGATTCAGGGCCATCATGGCCCTCATGTATTATCTATTCAAGACAGTTATAGTATCCACAAACAGTGAAATTAATTATTAGCGTGAGAAAGTAGAACTTGGTATTTCAATAAAAACTGGCTTTGAAAAGACCGAATAATTTCATTTACAACTGTTAACAGTTATTCCTGTTACATTTAATGTCTTGTAAACTTTTAAAAACGTATTTTATTCTACATGTTCATTAGACTCAAAATATGCCCACAATGATTCGATAGCGTCTGCTTTGGATACCAAGGGCGGATCAGACATTAGGAAAAAAAAAACAAACAACAAAAACAAAAAACGAGAGCATTGGAAAATCCTTAGCTATTTCACTTTTAAAAATTATTCTTATTCCCTTTCACTACTTCACGAATTCACGAATATTGTCGAATTTTATCTCGAGACCCAGTGCCTTTCGTTTTCTTTCCATATTTTAAAATAAGCAAAATTTCGATTTTAACTTACTTTTATACGGAATATCCTCTTTTATATTTAAATGGTGAGTTGTACTTAACTTCAATTCAATCAATCATATATTGAATAAAGAAGGGCAAAGTCCGTACCTATAATAATTTTTCCTTATACCGGAACATTCGCTATAATCGTGTTCTCTGTAAATAAAGTTCACTGAATTTGTTTTAGCTAAACGCTTTTATCAAGTAAGTAATCGTATCAAATCATATAACCGTATTTCTATATATTAAATAAAGAAGGAAAAAAAGGACCAAAATAATAATTATTCCATATAATTGAAAATTCGCTATAACCATGTTCGCTATAAGTGAAGTTTATTATTTTGTTTTAGCTAAACGCTTCTATGAGCCTAGAAATCATATCAAATTATAGAGGCACTTGTTACTATGGATACATGTTGATTTTTCTATGGTTTCATTATGTTTTGCTTCGTTTCACGGAAACCTATGTCAGAATGTACGATAGATGTTTCGTAACATTTCAAATATAGTGCGCCGCATAATAACGATTTACAGCCAGTATTTTGAGCTCTTCTCTGGTCTAACATTGTCTATACAGTCAATATTGTATTGCCTACATACATGCAAATACATACACACACAATATAACAATAGGGCTTGGCAACAAATTCTACCAACATTACATTAAGCCCTTCCCAGTTGAGAAATTAACAAAACAAAATATGTGTTTAATGAATGTTGAAATAAAATTGTTTAAATACATACAAAATTCATAATTTTAGTGGTTTTGGTTTATGGCATTTTTTACGACATTTTTTATGTGTTAATGATTAACTTAAAATAATAATTGATGTATTTAGAACAGATACGGCCACCGTCTTCGATCCACGTCCCGCGATGCTCCCAACAAGTATTTACAGGGCTTAAATGAGAACATTTTATTTGAAATAACATAGGCAACATTAATATGTACTAAAACGAGATGTTAGTTTGATGAATTTCTGTACAGCAGGGAAAATATTAAGTTTGTTATCATATCGTAGATTTTCACGACCAAACAGAAATGCATTAGCGTTTATCGGATGATATAATCTAGGATCGCGAGACCAAAGTTAACTGTTGATCTGGGAATCTTTTGCAGTGTAAAAATGATAATCAACGTTTTGATAATAGTACCACATTTAGAATCCTTTCTGTGATAATTTCTTAACAATAAATAATCATTTAAATTACTACAGTAGTTTCTTTAACTTGCATTAAAACTGACAAATATCTTTGGTCATAGAGCAAGTATTTTGGACTTACTTGAACTTTAAATTTCTGTTTTAATTTAAATGTAAAGATATATTAAGAGATCAAGAATTTCTTATTTCTGGTTCATGATTATTCCATATTTGAAAAAAGACGGTAAGAACGATACATTAAACAGTTGTGTGCACCTAGCCAAAGTTGTGTAATTGTTATTATTTCTTAAAGAATATCGCGTTTTTTCTGATTTTGCTATGTATTTGGGTAAAAGGTCATTTCTAGTTATGTATACACCGATGAGATGTTGTATTTTGCGACGTTCGGAAAGAAAAAAACAAACAATTTCTTTAATTAAACGTTCTATAGAAACCGATCTTGTCAACCCGTCACAATTCGAGCCTCTTCATATTGTAGCTGTTCAATCGATTGCTTATCATAGCGGTACAACCATTCCAAACTACAAACACGTATTCTAATATAGGACGCATATAGGCCGAATGTATGATAAGTAATCTGACATGAAGTTTACCTTTTTTAATTAGAACTTTAAAGCTTGCATAGAGATGACGGTCTTTAACTGTATATACAGAGGCTGATCCCGGCTGAAAAACTTTAACTGCTCCCCCCAAAGAAATAAGACGATTGACGTGGTCTTTTGCATGAGATCTTCACATGAAAGTTCCCATACCTCGGTGCTCGGATACTATCAAGAATCAAAGTCGAGTGTGGAACGGAGCATTTGCTCTACTTGTGCACTACTCTTTATATTATTTCTTCACGAAGGAAACCGAAATGCGACAGAAAATATGCCGAAAGAAAAATAGGAGAGCTTCATGTCAGTCTGATCACTGAACAACATTGAAGACTCAACTGTTGTTTTTTCCTGCTGACGAAACGACACACGAATGAACAAACAAGAAAACAATCTTCGTTGTTTCGGGTATTCATGTTTTCTTGCTGAAGTATCTTGATAAACCCGAATTATGGTCTTTCAGGGGTTACTTTCACACTGTTGAGACAAAGGTTCATCATAGCTCCACGGCGTCAACGTTTGGTCTATTGCAGATCTTGACGGAGTGTGATAAACATATCAGTTCGGGATACAAACGTAACCAAGGTTGAGGAGTCCATCAGAACGCATCAGATTTGAAAGCATCCCTAGTAGAACGCGACAGTGTCCTTAGTGTGCCTTTAAGGATACACTTCTTTAAACGGCTTGTTTTGAATACCGTCATTCTTGGCACAATCTAACAAAATTTTGTTCTTCACAGTTTTTATTTTGGAAATATTGGATATGATTTGGAAGACATTGCAGGCAAAATTCACGTTTATGCCAAATGTCGTTGCTACCGTAAACGCAGCGTAAATGGAGCATAAGGATTTTTATCCTCGTAAGTTCGAATCCCTTCAGGAACTATGTATTATTTACTTGAACAAACAAATTAACACTCATTGTTCGGTACGTTTTAGTTCCAATAATCCGAGAATTTGTCTTTAAACTTATAACCTTATAGCTTATTACACAAGCGATATATTCAGCAAGATTGTTGGATAATTCAAATACTATTACCCAACTTCCAGACTTTAATCTTAAAACAAATCCAAGACTAGAAGACTTTGTGAACAAGATGTATTAACAATTTCAGTTAAATAAAGATTCTGGACCAGTCAAATTAAGCCAAACAAAAATTATTGAAAAAAAAAAAAAAAAAAAAAAAAAAAAAAAACAACAACTTCAGAAGCTTTGTGTTCCACTATGTATACTTTTTAATCATTCCTTATAAGTAGGTTACTATTCTACTAGTTAAAAACTTGCACATGTTTATGCCTTTTTTTAAAAAGGGTAATAAAGACGAATTATCAAAAAAATAAACCCATTCCATTAATAAGCCTTTGTTGGTTAAGTAATGGAACGCATTATATCTAAACATTTGTACAATTATCTCCATAAAAATTCTTTAATACATCAAAACCAATCCGGGTTTTTGTCAGGTTTTTCTAGAGAATAGAAACTTATTGATACATGTATAACAAGAGTTGCATAGCATTTGACAGCAAAGAATCTATTTGTATCCTTTAATGTGACATTTAAAAGCATTCGATAGAGTTGGTTTGTTCAGGTCAAAGCAATATGGCATACAAGTGAAACTAAATACATGGTTAAAATACTAATTAAATAACGTTTCACAAAAAGAGTTCATCTTTTCGATATTTTCTTTCTTTCCTCAAGGCTCTGTACTTAGACTATTATTATTATTATTAATGTATATCAATGACATGGCAGACGCACTCTTGAGTATTACTAGACTTTTGGCAGACGACAGTTCTGATTCTGTACCCACTAAAAATGAACAAAATAAACGCTGAACAAGGATCTGGCGACGGCAACAAGATAACCTTAGCAATGGTTAGTTAATTTCAATCCAGAAAAACGAAGCAAAGTTTTGTTGAGCCTTTTTAAATATGATCAAATCAAAATTATTTTTGATAATATACGACTCCATTTTGTCAAACATCATAAACATATGTGGGTCATATTTAGTCATTTAGTAAATACGGATCTTGGCATCAGCATATATTTAACTCAGTATCTGAAGCCTCTAAAACTCTCGGTTCCATAAAAATGTTAAAAGTCAAAATTGAAAGAGAATCACTTAATAATATATCAGCCGCGTCACGACAAAGCCAACATAATGGGTTTGCGACCAGCAAGGATCCAGACTAGCCTGCGCATCCGCGCAGTCTGATCAAGATCCATGCTGTTCGCTTGCAAACCCTATAACAAGTAGTGAAACTGATAGCGAACAGCATGGATCCTGATCAGACCTATTATGTTGTTTTGTCGTGACACGGCTCATATATATATATATATATATATATATATATATATATATATATATATATATATATAATATATATATATATATATATACATGTATATATATATATATATATATATATATATATATATATATATATATATATATATATATATTTACGTTCTCATTTAGAATACACATCTTTAGTCTGGGATATCTGCACACAAAAGAAAGAAACATTAGAAACAAGCAATTATCATAGTATTGCAAGCAATCTATAAGTCCCCTACCGGTTAGAACCCCAGCAACATTCTGATGGGCCATTGGCCATTCAATTTTACCAGTGAATGAATTACATGAATGAATTTAAATTTTTTGTGTTCTAAGTTTGTCTATATCACAGTAATGTGTTAAGTTTCCCTGCCTAGTAAGGAAATTATGTTTAAACAACCTTGTCATTTTATTACAATGTGGGATTTTAAAGTAAATCCTATAAGGAATGAAGAAGTTGGAGTAAAAAATACCAATTTCTCGAAAAAAGTTCAAGGGGGACATACTTCTGGAAATAGACTTGCTAGAGTATTTAACCTTCTCAAAAATGTTGAGAGATAATAAGAAACATATATATGAAGTTTGGAGTAGATACATTAGGAAATAAAGAAGCCAACATTTTTTTCATAAAAATTCTAAGTTCAAGGGAGGTTATACTGATAATTTTTGTGCTAGAGTTGTAAACCTTGTCACATATGATGTGGTTGATGACCAGAAACTTATATTTAAAGTTTGAAGTAAACACCTTAATTAATAAAGAACTTATAGTGAAAAAGCTGAAAATTAAATCAGAAATCTTGAAATTCAGGCTATTTGTTGTCATAGCAACCAGAATTTTCAACATAGGAAGAAAAGAAAAAGACGTGCATGATCTCCAGACTGCAATCTACTTATATTTAAGTTTCATAAAAATATTTTCAACACTTTTGGAGTAAACACTGCATCCAGTTTATGTGTTAAACTTGCCATATTTTCAGACTATTTGTTGCCATAGCAACCAGAATTTTTAACATAGGAAGAAAAGAAAAAGATGTGCATAATTTCCAGACTGCCGTCTACCCATATTTCAAGTTTTATAAAAGATATTTTTAGTACTTTTGGAGTTCAGACTGGATCCAGTTTATGTGTTAAATTTTCCATATTTTCAGACAAAGGAACAAAGGAAAAAGACGTGCATATTCTCCATACTGCCATCTATCCATTTATCAAGTTTCATAAAAATGTTTTTTGTACTTTTTGTGTTATCGGGGGATCCAGTTTTGTGGACGGACGGACTGACGGACTGACAGACAGACAGAAGGACATACGGACGGAGGGTAAACCTAAAATCCCATTCGGTTAAACCGGTCGTTACAAGATCAGCATCTTAACAGAAATAGATTTAGTCCCGCTTTGGACACAAATTCCAAATTTAGTTTTAGTTTATAAAGGCAAAAATAATAAATTTAATATACATTAATCACCAATACCATTAAAACAAACATTAAGAAAATGTTTTAATCCCCTTAGTCCCTTCATATTTCGTAACAGGTGAACGATTCTCTACTGTGCATCATACTTGTTCAAGAAACAATTACAGTAACCTTAATTCGAAGTTATATGATAATCACATTGTTTTACATGTGGAGTGCACATTGAATATTCAGAATACTTTTTTTTAAGTGCAAGGTCTTTTCTTCAACAGGGTTTTATACGGTGAAAATTTATTTACTTATTTATTAATTAGCTCACAAGAACCGATGGATTAGGGTGAGCTATTAGTATTAGGGGTCAAGGGAGCTAAATATTATATTAACCTTTAGATACTAAAGAACTTGTTACAGCCAATAATAGCCAAAAAAAATGAAAATTTCAATAATTTGACCTTCAAAGTCAAGGACATTTATGAGTGAAGGTCAATGTCTGGTAAGTTATTTTTAAGGGATATCCTTGAAGATTATTATGTTCAAGTTTGAAGACAATCCATTCAAAAATAACAAAGTTACAGCCAATAACAGCATGAACAAGCAAAAATTGGACTTTTAACCTTGAAGGTCAAGGTCATTTATTATGGATGAAGGTCAAGGTTAGTGTGGTCTACTGAAAGGTCTTGTCCCAAGGGTTGTTGTGGCCAAGTATGAAGACAATACACCAAGAAATAAAAAAGTTATGATCCAGGTACAAGTTTGCGGACGGGAACGGCAACGGCAACGGCAATGGCAACGGCAACGGCAACGCCGGCCTGACTATAACAATACCTCTACTTTTTTTTTCAAAAAAAAAAACAAAACAAAAACGAGCTAATTATAGTTTAATGAAAGGGAAACAACACATGTTGGAATGTCTTTCATACATGTGAATAACCTGTTTGCTGATGAAATTATTTGAGGTCATGACCTCTGGCAAGAGAAATCATATTTATGAAATAACTTGAGCACTTTATAAGGACTTAGTATCAAGCTTTATTTGGTTTCATTCATATTCACATAATTACATCACTACATGTCTATTTTTATTAACGCGGTTCTATGACACACTATGATGAAAGAAGGCTTCTATGACAAGATTTTGATATAGTATCAACGTTTGTTCTTCTATGAAAATTAACACACACAATTTTTAAGAAATGCAGCATATTCATAGGATGACAAATAAAGCTTGACACTTAATATATTAGTATTTATCCATAGCTGTTCTACAGAAATTAGAACCATTCTCCTGTCACTATCATTGCCTTTCTGTAGAACTGCATGAAAGAAAACTAACATATACATAATGATTAACAACACCCTGTCACTAATGATGATTTCAAATTGTAAATGTTTTCAGAAATAGGTAATACTTAATTGAAAAGACAGTGTACAGCTATGTTATACAGTAAATGCTTATTTTTTGTGAATTAAGAATGCTTTTTACATTGAATCAATCTTTGTATCTGAACAGAAAACATATCTGTACATTGTTTTTCATTTGAATGCTTAAATAAGACCCTGACCCCAAAACTCACTATGGCAAAATATATTTGTGGTACTATAATTTATTGTGTGTGCAGTCTTGTTAGCTTATAATTTAGTGTTGTGTTTGCAATCTTGTTTGCTAGGTAACAATTAATTAAAATCATCAAATAACATTTAGCTCTAGAATTCGGACTCCCATTGATTGCATCATTTGTAGGTCAGTGTACTCAGGAAAAATAGGCCTAAACAAAGATTACATTTGTTTCTTGTATCTTACAAACAGAGATGCTCTATTTTTTTATTGAATTTTGTTAAAAAATGTTTGTTTTTTGTCAATTTTTGTTGAATTGGATTCAAACTTTGAGAAAGCATATTTCAATAAAATTTGCCTGATGTTTCATGTGCATAATTGAATTTTAGTATCAGTTGAGATGTTAATTATATTTTTGAAAGATTTCACCTACTTTCTTGTTTGGTCTTTTGTATTTTTTTTTGAACAGATGTTCTACCATATAGGATGTATAAAAAGTTTTTTGTCCCAAACTGTAAACACCTGACATATTTTGCATGTGACATTCTATGTATTCGTTCACAAAAGTTATAAAGAAAAAATTGTTCCATCAAAATTAACCCTGCTGTAGTGGTCATTTATTCTGCATTTATTCTACATAGTCTCATGGGAACACACTTGCAACATAGATATTTTTAACAAATCCTACATCACTTTAGTCTCGCCCTTGTAGATAAAACCAATATAATTATTTATCATATTCATGTTTACTCGTCAGAATATGGACTTTTTTTCCATTAAATTGACTTTTATATCTTCGAATAATAACAGATACTTCAACATTCAAGTTTGCTTTTGAAGACATTCGGTTACATACATTTATAGAGTTTTCGAGCAAACATACATTTATAGAGTTTTCGAGCAATAACACAAGGTCTTTGGGTTAATCTTTAAAGTTAAATGCCAGAGAATACATAAATCACCCACTCAACCTTACACATTTGTCCACTAGTATTTAATAAATATTCATATATACATGTATCAGTTCTAAATTAAGTTTATCGTTTCCTGCTAAACCGTTTGTTTATTTTATCCAATTTATAATTATTCAATCAAACATCATATAAATTTCACCATGAATATGATACAATTTTAAAATATGGTGTCCAAATGTATCCGAATAGTTACGTATTATTACTCCGCGTATTACGGTGAAGAGCATTCACTTCAATACACTATAACGAATCTATTTTCACTTTCATAGTCGTTTAAGGTAGACCATGGGTAATTGGCACCATAAGGAACTGTAAAATTGACAACATAGGACAGTTATATGTCTTCAAAGTCACCTGTATGCAAAATTTAAATAAAAATTACCGTGTGGTTTATGAGTTAGGGATATATTTCTAAACTAAGACTTTGCCATTAGAAGGGCTTATTTTCAGAAATTAGGAAACTCTAAATAATCAGTAATACGTATAATCATTATAAAAAATGTTTTTCTATTGCCCATTGTTAAGAAACAAATAATAACATTCAGGTAACAAATTACACAAGCAAAATGTTTGTTTCTAAGCAAAATGCTCTGAATATGTATAAAAATGTTACCCTACCCCACCCACTTTAAACACTAATTTTACCATTTTACAATCAAAATGCCTTATTCAAAATATTCCTAAAATTTACCATAATGAGGGGCTATTTTCAAAGTTTGCCTAAATTTTTTTAAAGGTATATTGGTTGATCATGCGAAATATAAAATACTTTTACCGTGTAGTTTTTATTTTATTAAACTTTGAAAATATCTGGTATCATAGTTACTATAAACTTTGGCATTATTTAGCAAATAAATGCATACAATTTTATATAATTTTTATATAATCAAACCCTTTTTTCTTCCATAAGGGATCATAAATAATGTTAAAAAGAAAAAAAAGAAAGAAAAAAAGTTGCCCCTTATGGGGTTTGAACCCACGCCCCTTAATTTCAATGAAGTTTGCAAGCGATTCTAGCCTATTTGCATACTCTTCAAAGTGGAGGTAATGCATTACCCATGGTCTACCTTAATTCATTGTTTAAAGCAAACTTATATATGACGTAATATTGTCATCTCATGTTAATATTTTGAGCTCGATCATCCATTCATTATGAATATTAAACAAGTGGAGGTAACATATTTCAATAGCTGAGATATAGTCGAATGATGATTAAAGTAAAAGGAGATATGCTCGCTTCTATTGTAAAATGTGATGTAACGTTTAAGACTTCAATATCAATTTGCAAGTCCAGCACATTCTTTAATATTTATCTTAGCGTAAAAGGTTTACAGTTTTTTTTAATTAAACAGTTAATAATACAACATTACCAGTTCGTATCTTGCTTGTTTTTTTAAATATATGATGTCCGAGTAATTTAACTGTCAGAAAAAATGGGATAATGAATTTTTATACCATTTCTACAGAAAGCGCCTGGAAAGCCAGAGATAGTAAATGTTGGATCTGATTCACTGACGATTGAATGGAAAGAGCCTGATGATCCTAAACAAACATATACATATCAACTCAGCTACAAAATGACAGACGTACCAAACAGCAAATGGAAGATACATACGACAGAGATAAACCAAAACATGATGAAGCTCACAAATTTAAAGTCAAACACATCATTTTGTTTTCGCGTGCGTGCTGTATTTGACGACGAGGAAGGACCCTACAGTCCGAGTAGTGATATTGTCAAAACCGTGGAATCTCCTGCTGTCAGATTGAAAGAATTTTCAGCAATTGTACAAAAAGGCACACCAGAACGGCGTTCACTACCAATTACCCAAGTTGAGAATTCTAGAAATAATGATGCAATGACACAGAAGTTTGAGTTAGGTATGTCACTTAAACGTTTTTCTTTTCATTTTCGAAGCTTTTAAGCATTTTCACATGTAATATTTTGTTCTATCCTTTAACCTGTATTAACGAAACTATCTTCGCTATTATATATGAACTTGTGGTACAGTCCATGTCAATACAAAATATATATTAAGTATCATGAAAGGTGTTTCGTATCGAAGTCATGTACACGACATGCACTGATAAATTACAAAGTTATTAAATTTAATAAAACGAGTATCAATGGATGCGGACAAATATTTTGTTGAAGCTGTTAAGTTTTATGCTGGGAATAACCATTGAAGGCCACACATGGTGAGTGTATGAATATTAAATTGTTAAACATAATTGTGTTATATTAGCGTGACTATCATTTTAGCCCAATTATTCAAAAAGATTTACGCGAGAATTAAAATTTATAAATATCCGTTGTTTTGTAGAATCCTATGCTATAGCTTTTAAATAGAAAATATTAATACCAATTTGCTAAATATCTTATCCCGAATGAATCTTCTGGTATCATCTTTTAATCATTCGTCCTCTGTAGAAATAGTTTGTATGCGTAATACCCATAGTTATTTTTTGTCCATATACATGTAACTTATTTGTATTTTATCTTGAAGAGCCTGTTTGTGCTTATCATCATGTGTACGTTGCTCAATTTCAGTTTCAGAATACCGATTACTCATTTGTTGTCTGACCCTGTTCACCAGCATTCTAAAACATCCTAGAAGTGACAAAGCGCTTTACAAAATCTCATCCTATAAAAATGTTTCGTATAAGAGGGAAATAAATGACAGAAGAACAGCCAAATATCGCCGCAAGTTTTAAAGTTAAAGGGCATGTCATTATTGCAAATATTACTTTGCATTGTTTCAATGCATTATTTACCTAACATCAACTAACGAACCGGTGATTGAAGTATTTTGCTTAACAACTTATTTTAACCCATTACTGCATGAGCATTTTGTGAAAAATGGCTGTTATCATTGAAAAGAAAAGCCTCGTGTTACAAGTTCAGATTGCTATGAAACTATAGAAGATGCTTCAATATTCATCAAACTTGGCACAAATGTTGACTGGAACATAGTGGAACATAGCCTTTGTAACGACCTTCTCAATTTGAATTTTTTTGTTTCCATGGCAACGAGGCGACATCTCAAAATTGCCAAAATTAACTATTTTGCCCAAACTTATTTCAAAGTGCTACAACTTCTCAATGGATTGAGATAGAATCAAATGTTTTTCAGCGTTTGTTACACGTTACCTCCGAATCGACCTGAGGCCAATTTTATCTTACAAAATCTTCTTGGCATCTTATAACATTTTTCGCAGTCGAAAACAAGTGTTGTGGGCCTAAATAGGACATTTTTTCACTATTTGATGCCTAAATTGGGTGTTTTGACGTAAATATGAGGTTAAGGGTTTAATTCTGCATTGTGTTCCATGTTTAATAGAATAGATATAATGTATATATCAATTCATAAATAAAAAGTATATGTAAATGTAAAATCTAAATACAAGTACTGTGCTTTTTCCTGGTTTTCATTTTTAACGTGCAGCCATTAATAATGCACATACTGTAATTTGCTAATGATTGCAAAGTATTTGAAAACAAGATTTATTGTGATTGAAACAAACATTTGTCCAGTGAGATAGGTTATGTAACAAAAGCGCGTTCCATCTGCTTAGTGGTGAAGAAATGTTATGTGATGTTGACAGGCTGATGCAAGTATTCAGTATTATTAATACGTAATATTATAGCCTGAACGCAAATCACCTCTCTTGCTACTTTGATAAACCTTTAGCAAAGTCGTTGATTCATTGATGTATTTACTTCATTGCGATAGCAATTGAAGTTTACAAAAAAGAGACCCAGAGTTGACATGTTCACTGGTTAATGTGGAAAAATACGACATGAAGCCCCAAACCCCGAAAATGCGTGCGTTTGTCAGGGGTCCTATTTACGAAACTGTATCTATGTTGTTTGTATAAAATATGTATTGCGGAACAGCGATCATTAAGAGTTATTAAAATCCACAAAGGGATTTTGAGGTATCGCCTATTTAAACAGGTTTCTAAAAAAAAAAAGAAAGAAAGAAAAGTGCCTTTTTGAGTTAAAAATTGCCCTTTTGAGCCATATTATTAAGTAGTTGATAACGGGGTTATTTAACTCCGCAATAATTATAATGATTTATTTACCTATGAAATATGGTGCTATATCAGTCTTATATACTTCATATTTGTTACAAACAAATATGAAATATACATGTGAAAGTGAGTCAAAATTCATATTTACTTTAAGGGACAACTTTCTTTTTTGTTTTTCTCGGACAGTCAGAAGCTTTAATTTTTCATTCCATTATCTAAAATTAAAATAACAATTCTTGAAATGTTTTAACACAGTTCAAGAAGGCTGCGATAACTATAAAGTGCCACTCCCGCTTTACGAATATAGTTCCATACCAAGAAAGGTTGTTTTTGTTGTTGTTTTTAGCTCACCTGAGCATGCTCAGGTGAGCTTTTAGGATCGATGATTGTCCGTCGTCCGTCGTCCGTTCACATTTAGTTGTTAACACTGTAGCGGTCGCATTTTTGCCTCAATCATCATCAAACTTAGTCAGAATGCTTATCTAGTTGATAGCTCCAATGAGTTCGAACATGGGTCATCTCGGATGAGAAACTAGGTCACAGGAGCTAAAAATAGAAAAAACCTTGTTAACACTCTAGAGGTCACATTTTTGCCTCAATCATCATCAAACTTGGTCAGGATGCTTGTCTAGGTGATAGCTCGGATGAGTTCGAACATGGGTCATCTCCGATAAAAAAGTAAGTCACCGGAGCTAAAAATAGAAAAACCTTGTTAACACTCTAGCGGTCACATTTTTGCACCAATCATCATCAAACTTGGTCAAGATGCTTGTCTAGGTGATAGCTCAAATGAGTTCGAACATGGATCATCTCGGATGAAAAAACTAGGTCACCGGAGCTAAAAATAGAAAAACCTTGTTAACACTCCAGCGGTCACATTTTTGCCTCAATCATCATCAAACTTGGTCAGGATGCTTATCTAGTTAATAGCTCGGATGAGTTTGACCATGGGTCATCTCGGATGAAAAAGTAGGTCACCGGAGCTAAAAATAGAAAAACCTTATTAACACTATAGCGGTCACATTTTTGCCGCAATCATCATCAAACTTGGTCAGGATGCTTGTCTATGTGAAAGCTGGGATGAGTTTGAACATGAGTCATCTCGGTTGAAAAAGTAGGTCACTGGAGCTAAAAATAGAAAAACCTTGTTAACACTCTAGCGGTCACATTTTTGACACAAGTGTCATCAAACTTGATCAGGATGCTTGTCTAGGTACTTGCTCGAATGAGTTCGAACATGGGTCATCTCGGATGAAAAACTAGGTCACAGAAGCTAAAAATAGAAAAACCTTGTTAACACTCTAGTGGTCACAATTTTGACTCAATTGTCATCAAACTTGGTCGGAAAACTTGTCTAGGTCATTGCTGGGATTAAATCGAACATGGGTTATCTCGGATGAAAAACTAGGTCACCGGAGCTAAAAAAAGAAAAATCTTGTTAACACTCTAGTGGCTACTGTTGTGATCCAAATATTCTGTAAATTGGTCTGAAAGTTTGTTTTGATGATTTCTAAGTCAAGTTCGAACATGGGTCATCTTGGATGAAAAACTAGGTCACACCGCCCAAATATGGAAAAACCTTGTTAACATTCTAGTGGTCACATTTTCGACTCAATTATCATCAAACTTGGTCAGGATGCTTGTGTAGGTAACTGCTCGGATGAGTTTGAAATTGCATGTGGAACTAGGTCACCGGAACTAAAAATAGAAAAATCTTGTTAACACTCTAGTTGCTACTGTTTTGATCCAAGTATCATGGAGATTGGTCTGAAAGTTTGTTTTGATGATTTCTAGGTCAAGTTTGAATATGTGTCACCTGGGTTAAAAAACTAGGTCACACTGCTCAAATATGGATAATCCTTGTTAACACTGTAGTGGTCACATTTTTGACTCACCTGTCATGAGACTTGGTCAGAATGCTTGTCTAGGTAATTGTTGAGTTTGATGTGTCAGGTGAGCGATCTAGGGCCATCATGGGCCTCTTGTTTTAAGATATTGTTTTTTATTTGTGCAAAAGATAAATAGAAAGAATGTAATTTCGTTCTTCGTGAAAAATGGATCACATTTTCATTTAACATGATGACATTCAAATATTTTCATTCGACGTTTTGGTAAATTTCTATTTTTGCTCCCAAAAAAAATAGTTGGCGTTTAATGTGATACAACTGGTCGTCCGCCCGTCCTAGGAAATTGAAATTACTTGGCAGAAATATTAACCATGATAAGACGGTGCGCCGATTGCAATGTCTGGATTCATCGGTCAAGGTCAATGCCACAGTAAGACTATGTATAAATTAAATGTTTCGTGTATGTTTTAAACCGAAAATAAGAAAATTTTTAACTGTTTGGTATACATTTAAAGAGAACTGAGACAATGTTAAGAAGTCAAAGCGCAGCTTCTCCTGAACAAACCGGCGCATTCAAAATCTTTGTATGGATACTAGTTTATTAGTATGTTATTTTCCTTTATTTCTTGAACTTTAATACTTGTTGTACGTTTGCAAGGTGAGGTATATGGATGGGGCTATGTTCGGCGTCCGTCGTCGTGCATCAAGCGTCGTCAACAATTGGGTTGTTAACACTCTAGCAGTCATAGTTTTTATTGGATCATACTCAAACTTTGTCAAAATGTTTTTCTCAATGACATACAGGATAAATTCGAATATGGTTCATCTCGGGTCAAAAAACTAGGTCACAGGAGCTGAAAATAGAAAGAGCTTGTTAACACTCCTAGCTGGCTGCAGTTTTGATCCAAATATCCTGGAAATTGGTCAGAAATGTTGCTTTGATGATTTCTAGGTCAAGTTTGAATATGGGTCATTTCCGGTCAAAAACTAGGTCACAGGAGCTAAAAATAGAAAAAAATGTTTTTAACACTCTAGTGGCTGTAGTTCAGACTCAAATATTCTGAATATTTGTCAAGAATGTTGCTTTGATGATATCAAAGTCAAGATCGAATATGGGTCGTCTCCGGACAAAAACTAGGTCACAGGAGCTAAAAATAGAAAATCTTTGTAACACTTTATTGGCTGCAGTTTTGAACCAAATGTTCTGGAAGTTGGGCAGAAAGGTTGTTTGTGTAATTTCTAGGTCATTTCTGGGTCATTTCCGGTCAAAAGCTAGGTCACAGGAGCTAAAAATAGAAAAATCTTTTTAACACTCTAGTTGCTACAGTTTTGATTGAAATATTCTGGATATTTGTCAGGAAAGTTGTTTTCATGATATCAAGGTTAAGTTCGAATATGGGTCGTTTCCGTCAAAAAATAGGTCTCATGAGCTAAAAATAGGAAAATCTTTTTAACACTCTAATGGCTGTAGTTTTGAGCCAAATGTTCTTGAAGTTGGTCAGGAATTTGTTTGTTTAATTTCTAGGTCAAGTTTGAATATAGGTCATTTCTGGTAAAAACTAGGTCACAGGAGCGAAAAGTAGAAAAAGCTTGTTATCACTCGAGTGACTGCAGTTTTGATCCAAATATCCTGGAAATTGATCCGGAAATTGTTTGATGATTATTTGGTCAAGTTTAAATACGGGTTATTTTTGGTCTAAAACTAGGTCAGAGGAGCTAAATATAGAAATATATTGTTTTGATTCAAATACTCTAGAAATTTGTCAGGAAAATTTTGTTGATGATTTTTAGATCAAGTACGAATATTTGTCTTCTCTGATCAAAAACTAATCCACTGGAGCTAAAAGTATAAAAATATTTTAACACCCTAGTGGCTACTGTAAGGATCCAAGTATCCTGGAAATTGGTCTGAAAATTATTTTGATGATTTCTAGATCAAGTTTTAAGATTGGTCACCTGGGGTCAAAAACTAGGTCACACTGCCCAAATATACATAAACTTTGTAAACACTCTAGAGTTCACATTGTGTACTCCATTGTCCTCAAACTTGGTCAGAATGCTTGTCTAAGACATTGCTCGGATGAGGCCAATGGGTCAGGGGATCGATCTAGCTTTGTTTCTATAATGGTTTATATTATAAGATACTCGTAAATGAAATATGAATTATCTTCTATGTTATAATATCTTGTAAGAAAAGGTTCTTTTAATTATTGCTACAAATCTTAAGTATTAAACGGATTTTTATATTTCTTATAAAAAGAGGCGTTTGTTAGGCAAAATTATCATTTTGAGCTTCATTTATTTGTGATGACGGTTATTAATTCGCTACTGGTTTAACCGGAGGGGGCTTTAGGTTTACCTGTTTGTCTGTCCGTCCGTCCGACAAAACTCGGTACTGTGATAACGTAAAAAGTACTGAAAATATTTTTATGAAACTTTAAATATGGATAGATGGCAGTCTGGAAATTATGCACGTTTTTTTCTTTGCTTCCTTTTATGAAAAGTTTGGTTGCTATGGCAACAACTAGACCGAAAATATTGCAAATGTAACTTAAAAACTGGATCCCTTGATAATGCAAAAAGTACTGAAAATATTTTTATGAAACTTGAAATATTGGTAGATGGCAGTCTTGAGATTATGCACGTCTTTTTCTTTTCTAAAGTCAGCGTTCTCTTTCCATTCATGTTTCAATTTATCAATGACCCGGTTGTTTAAAACATTGGTTAGTGATAACCAACGGATAAAATCACTAACCACTGGCTAAAATGTGTCTGTTGGATAAATTCTGTAGTTCAAAAGTTATCTAACGGATAAAATGCATTATCCAGTGATTAACTTTAACTAGTCCTATGACCACCAAATAATGTCCCTAACCAGTGGTTAGCCATCATCATTAAAACAGTAGAAATCATTAAAACTTGTTTAAAAGCATATTTTTCTTAAAAAATATATGTTTATTTTTTATTAAATAGAATATTTCATATGAAATGCATAGGATTAAATTGAAACATTCTTGAAAAATTGCTTTTAGAACCCTTTTTCAATCAAAATTTGTTGTTGTTGTAGTGTAGAAAATTCAGTTAAACAGTCATAATTTTCTTATTCTTAAATTGAACATACAAGTGTCAGTACTCATTTTTTTAAGTAGAACATTACCCATCTAATAGAAGTAATTTCAGCACAAAATTGAAAAAAAAAGTTTTTTTTTTAAATTTCTTATGTGTGTTTATGGGAAAAATATATATATCGATACTTTAAGGCCTTTGATATACTTTTTCACATAAAAGCACAAAACATGCAAAATAAATTCAAATGGAGCTTCCTGATTCAAATTAATTTTTTAATTCATCAATAAATCGGCCCTGTTGCATTATGGTACTTTACCAGTGGATAAATACACAATCCACTGGTTAGGTAGCCAGGGTACTATCCAACTGTCGAACAATGAAATTTTATCCACTGTATACCTGGCCGCTGGTTAAGGATTTAACCAGTGGATAAGCTATACATTTGTTAATTTTAACCAATGTTTGAACAATCCGGTCCAGTCACCCGATTAACAGTCTAAGGCTCTAACAATTGAGTTTACCGGACGGTATTATTCTTCGGGTTGCACTGTGCACGCTCTATTCATATATCATGGGTGATGCATCGTTTTCACAGCTAATAAAAGCAGTAAAGTTGATTGGCTCAATATAATAATAATACGTCTATTGATGCCTGAGTGTTGTAATGTAAACTTCAATTCACCGTCCAAGGGAACTAATGTATTTTATCACTGTACGATGCTGTGTCTTCAATATATACAATTAGGCACCCCGCTTTAAAAGCAATCCTGTCCATTTTAAACCATGTCAATGTTTATTTCAAGATATGGAGTTGTTTTACTAAGTTACATTGGATTTCACCTTACGTGACATGCAGTCATTCTTTTTATAACAAATGAACCATTTATTGCCCAGAAATATGAAGTATAATGATTCGGTTTCATTTTTCTGTCAGGTCAATAAGTGAAAATTTGTGTAAATGGTTTTTATAGGAACGATGAACAGAAACTTTGAAGGGAATGAGAAGACAATTATGCTTGTTGGTGAAACTGGAGCAGGAAAGAGTACAATGTTAGACGGGATGGTCAACTACATTCTCGGAGTTAATTTTTCCGACACATTTCGTTATACAATTGTCCATATGGAGGAAGATGAATTGAAGAAGCAGGACAATCAAGTAAGATATTTTATTTTGAACACATCTTAACTCTAATGAAGAGACTTATCAAAATTCGGTAAGAAAATACCGGTCATCAGCAATCAAATAACCTACGATCTACAACTGTTACTTTCTTATAATAGCGTTGATTGCTCTTGAGGGATCGCACCTTTAACATATTTTCAAAATCATTCTAGATCAAGTGCTAGGGGGTGTCAGAGATTTTGCACTTCATGTACAGACTCAATCAAACCGAATCTGTAATTGTCCCCCGCCTTTTCGAAGAAAAAATGGGGATATAGAAATAGGCTCCGTCCGTCTGTCTGTCCGTCCGAGCAACTAAAATGGACTAAAAGGCCATCTAACTGTAAACAGAACAAGAGAGAACAATAGAGTTCATTCCGTTACAATAGAATAAGGGGCCATGGCCCCTATTAAACAGAAGAAAATAACAAAAGAAATGGCCCTTTAGTCTATTTTAGTGGCATGTCCGTCCGTCCGTTTGTCTGTTCGAGCAAACATTTTGGGTGTAGGGGCTATATAACAGTCAAGAGAACAAAAGAGAACAATAGGTTAATTCCTTGATCAAAGGGCTTATGGGCTAGTAGTCCTTAAGAAAACAAAGAAAATAACAAAGACAATAGCCCCTAAACCCAAAATGTTGGAATGTCCGTCCGACCGTGTGTCCGTCCGTCACACTTTCGTGTCCGGTCCATAAGTTTGTCATTTATCAAAGGAATCTGAAATAACTTGGCACAAATGTTTGTTATAATAAGACAATGTGTCATGCGCAACAACCAGACCCCTACCCCCAAGGTCAAGGACACACTTGCTCATTTAAGGTCAACATTGTCTATTTGAGGGTATGTGTCGTGTCCGGTCCATAACTTTCTTATCTTTGAAGAGATTTTGTTAATACTTGCCACAATTGTTCACAATAATGAGCCAATGTGTCATGCGCAACAACTGGTCACCTACCTCTCAGGTCAAGGTCACACTTGGAGGTCAAAGATTAACATAGTCTGTTATTGGGTATATTTTGTGTCCAGTCCATAACTTTTTCATAGATCGAAAGATTTTGTAAATACTTGCCACAAATAGTCACTATAATAAGACAATGTGTCATGCAAAACATCTGCATCCTTACCTCCAAGTTTAAGGTCACAGAGGTCAAAAATTAACATAGTCTGTTTTATGGTATACATTGTATCTTATGTCCGATCAAGAACTTCTTCAGGATTTTGAAATAACTAGGCAATAAGAAGACGATATGTCAAGTACAACACCTGCACCCCTACCTCCAAGGTCAAGGTCACACTTAAAGGTCAAAGGTTAACAGTCTGTAATATGGTATATTTTGTGTCCTGTCCATAACTTCTTCATATATCAAGGGGTTTTGAAAATACTTGGCACTATTAGTCACAATGATAAGATGATATGTCATGCGTAACACCTGTGTCCCCACCTTCAAGGTCAAGGTCACACTTAGAGGTCAAAGATATACATACTCTGTTATAGGGTATATTTGGTGTCCGATCTATAACTTCTTCATAGTTCAAGGATTTTGAAAATACTTGGCACAGATAGTAACAATAAAAAGACGATATGTCATGCATAACACCTACATCCCTACCTCCAAGGTCAAGGTCACACTTAGAGGTCAAAGCTTTACATGATAAATATTTAAATTCCGTGTTTCATTTTATTTTTTTAATAAATTTATTGTTGCATTTGCAGATCTAGCATTGATCATAAGTTTGGACTGAAAGTCCTGAGATCCATACCTCAATCTTTTGAAATAGCACAATTTTATGCTTGTATAAACATTCCCCGAGGCGGGGGACGTTGGTAACTCTGTTACAAGTTCTTGTTTGCATGTAATTTTGGTGTGGTTAATGCTTCCTAGGAATCACTATTTAGTCTCGTATTACTTTGGTTATAATAGTTGATAGTCCAAGAGATGGTGGGGTTTTATTGCAATTTACTTTATCGCAAATTGAAACATTTCCATTATAAAACATATAGTCTGTAGTTTCTATAAAAAAAATTAAGGTGTGCAGCCCGGGCAAAAGTACAAAAAGTCAAGATGGCCGCAAATATGGCCGCCGAAAATTACAAAATACGTATAGCTTTTGTTTCCTGACTTTTAACTTTAGGACTTTGTACAAAAGAGTTTTAATTGCACAGTATCAGATAAAATATGTCTTATTTATGAATTAATAAAGCAAAATTGACAATGATATGGCCAACTTCAAAATTATCACTATCAGTTTACCAAACAAAAAGTGATAAAATATACTTTTTTGATAATTTTATGACTTACGTTTTACGGTATTTACACAATGTAAATGAAAATGCATTTAAATTGGGTGTACTTTATTAATTTAGCATAGCTCGACAATTTAAGCGTAAAGAATTATTATTGAGCATTTGTGTCAAAAGTGGGTGGGGGTTAAATTACCGAAAAGTAAATTAAAATTACATGTTCCTTTAACTTTCCTTTACTTTACAATTTCAGTTTAATATAAAGGAAATTGGGTATACATTGTATGTTCTTTGATCATTTGAAAATTTCTTGTTAAGTTAAGCATAAGAAAATATTACCTTAGCATTTATCTCAGACGAGTAGAAGTGGGTTGGGGGGAAAAAAACTAACTGAGAAAAAAAAGAAGAAATAATGTTAAAAATTATTAAACTCCTAAAAGTTATTATGCTCCGACAAATTTCGGGGGGGGGGAGCATATAGTCGTCAGGTTGTCCGTCCGTCAGGCCGTCTGTACGTACGTCCCGAAATCGTGTCCGGCACATAACTTTGTTATTTGAAGTCGGATTTTAAAACTATTTCACAGAAGTGATCACCTTATTGAGACGACGTGTTGCGTGTAACATTTGGGTCGCTACCTTGAAGGTCGAGGTCACAGCATGACCTTGCAGCAAAATCGTGTCCGGTCCATAACTTCATTATTTGAAGTCGGATTTTAAAGCTATAATGATCACCATATTGAGACTACGTGTCGCGCGCAACATTTTGGTCGCTACCTTGAAGGCCAAGGTCAAAGCATGACCTTGCAGCAAAATCGTGACCGGCCCATAACTTTGTTATTTGAAGTCGGATTTTAAAACTATTCCACAGAAATGATCGTCATATTGAGACGACTTGTTGCGCGCAACATTTAGGTCGCTATTTTGAAGGTCAATGTAACAGCATGACCTTGCAGCAAAATCATGTCAGGTCCATAACATCGTTATGTGAAGTTGGATTTAAATACTATTTCACAGAAATGAGTACCATATTGAGACGACGTGTCATGCGCAAAATTTGGGTCGCCACCTAGGAGATAAATGTCACAGCATGACCTTGCAGAAAAATCGTGTCCGGCCCATAACTTCGTTACTGGAAGTCGGATTTTACAACTATGTCACAGAAATGATCACCATATTGAATCGACTTGTCGCATGCAACATTTGGGTCGCTACCTTGAAGGTCAAGGTCACAGTATGACCTTACAGCAAAATTGTGTCCGGTCCATATCTTCGTTATTTGAAGTCGGATTTTACAACTATTTTACAGAAATGATCACCATATTGAGACGATGTGTCGAGAGCAACATTTGGGTGGCTACCTTAAAGGTCAAGGTCACAGCATGACCTTGCAGCAATATCGTGTCCGGCCCATAACTTTGTTATTTGAAGTCTGATTTTACAATTATTTCACAGAAATGATCACCATATTGAGACTACGTGTGACGCACAACATTTGGCTCACTACCTTGAAGTTCAAGGTCACAGTATGACCTTGCAGCAAAATTGTATCCAGCCCATAACTTATAATTTTAATTTTAACTTATAATATGTGTATATCAAAAACATAAAAATCTTCTTTGAGAAAACCCAAATAGTTAGAGTTTAGATAAAAAGCATGAAAAATCTTCTAGTAAGTGTCTACAAAGACTGTTCAAATAAAAGCCCTGGGGTCAAAACTGGCCCCGCCCCAGGGGTGTCATTGTTTTTAGCTATATGTGTATAATAAAAACTTAAAAAATCATCTTTTAAAAATCCCAACGAGCTAGAGCTTAGATGTTTAGCATGAAACATCTTCTAATGGGTGTCTACCAAGTTTGTTCAAATAAAAGCCTTTGGGTAAAAATTGGCCCTGCCCGGGGGGATAATTGATTATCCTCTTTTATCACATAAACCGCGGCGCAGGAGTGTAATAAAGCCATTTAATAATAACGGTATTACACTAGTGTAATAAAACTTTGACGTGACGTCATTTGCGCTATAGAGAAACATAGCGCTAAAGCGCGCTAATGTTAGCGTTACACTATGGGAGCATCATTAAGAAATTACTCATTTTAACAGTTTACTGTTCTTATTTAATATATGTGATAAATAGAATATCACATTCGTGTAGATTCAATACTAAATTTATTAAACTCGTTGAATTAAACAATATTATGCTCGCCAGAGGCTCGCATAATATGATTTGTATTCAACTCCTTTTAATAAATTTAGTATTAAACTACACTCATTCAATATCCTCTATATATGTGTATAGTAAAAACTTTAAAAAATCTTCTTTTGAAAAACCTAAAGAGCTAGAGTTTAGACACCATTGAGTGAGTGTCTACCAAGATTGTTCAATAAAAACCCTGGGTTAAAAATTGGACCCGCCGGGGCAGGGTCATTGTTTTTCATTATATGTGTGTAGTAAAAACTTAACATCTTCTTTAAAAAAAACTCAAAGACCTAGAGCTTAGATATTTAGCATGAAACGTCTTCTAATGGGTGTCTATCAAGTTTGTTCACATAAAAGCCCTGGGGTTTAAACTGGCCTGCTCCGGGGACCTATATACAGGTGAGCGACTTCAGGGCCATCATGGCCCTCTTGTTACACTTTGAACTTTGTCTGTGACATAACTCTGACACTACAAGAGGTAAACCTTCCTGTGTCCAAAACCTGTTCGGGGAGCATCACCCGGTTCAACCGGCTTTTGTCTTTATTTTTGTAGTTCAATAATCATAAAGTATGACCTTGCAGCAAAATTGTATCCAGCCCATAACTTATAATTTTAATTTTAACTTATAATATGTGTATATCAAAAACATAAAAATCTTCTTTGAGAAAACCCAAATAGTTAGAGTTTAGATAAAAAGCATGAAAAATCTTCTAGTAAGTGTCTACAAAGACTGTTCAAATAAAAGCCCTGGGGTCAAAACTGGCCCCGCCCCAGGGTGTCATTGTTTTTAGCTATATGTGTATAATAAAAACTTAAAAAATCATCTTTAAAAATCCCAACGAGCTAGAGCTTAGATGTTTAGCATGAAACATCTTCTAATGGGTGTCTACCAAAGTTTGTTCAAATAAAAGCCTTTGGGTAAAAATTGGCCTGCCCGGGGGATAATTGATTATCCTCTTTTATCACATAAACCGCGGCGCAGGAAGTGTAATAAGCCATTTAATAATAACGGTATTACACTAGTGTAATAAAACTTTGACGTGACGTCATTTGCGCTATAGAGAAACATAGCGCTAAAGCGCGCTAATGTTAGCGTTACACTATGGGAGCATCATTAAGAAATTACTCATTTTAACAGTTTACTGTTCTTATTTAATATATGTGATAAATAGAATATCACATTCGTGTAGATTCAATACTAAATTTATTAAACTCGTTGAATTAAACAATATTATGCTCGCCAGAGGCTCGCATAATATGATTTGTATTCAACTCCTTTTAATAAATTTAGTATTAAACTACACTCATTCAATATCCTCTATATATGTGTATAGTAAAAACTTTAAAAAAATCTTCTTTGAAAAACCTAAAGAGCTAGAGTTTAGACCACCATTGAGTGAGTGTCTACCAAGATTGTTCAATAAAAAACCCTGGGTTAAAAATTGGACCCGCCGGGGCAGGGTCATTGTTTTTCATTATATGTGTGTAGTAAAAACTTAACATCTTCTTTAAAAAAAACTCAAAGACCTAGAGCTTAGATATTTAGCAAGAAACGTCTCCTAATGAGTGTCTACCAAGTTTGTTCAAATAAAAGCCCTGGGGTTTAAACTGGCCTAGCTCCGGGGGCCTATATACAGGTGAGCGACTTCAGGGCCATCATGGCCCTCTTGTTACACTTTGAACTTTGTCTGTGACATAACTCTGACACTACAAGAGGTAAACCTTCCTGTGTCCAAAACCTGTTCGGGGAGCATCACCCGGTTCAACCGGCTTTTGTCTTTATTTTTGTAGTTCAATAATCATAAAATTTTCAATGACGCTTTTATAGTGTAACGCTAACATTAGCGCGCTTAAGCGCTATGTTTCTCTATAGCGCAAATGACGTCACGTCAAAGTGTTATTACACTAGTGTAATATTGTTTTTACTAAATGGCTTTATTACACTCCTGCGCCGCGGTGGTTTATGTGATAAATAGAGGATAATGAATGAGCGTAGTTTAATACTAAATTTATTGAACTCGTTGAATAAAATCATATTATGCGAGCCTCTGGCGAGCATAATATTGTTTTATTCAACGAGTTCAATAAATTTAGTATTCAATCTACACGAATATAATATTCTATTTATCACATATATAAAATATGAACAGTAAACTGTTAAAATGAGTAATTTTTCAATGACGCTTTTATAGTGTAGCGCCAACATTAGCGCGCTTTAACGCTATGTTTCTCTATAGCGCAAATGACGTCACGTCAAAGTGTTATTACACTAGTGTAATATCGTTTTTACTAAATGGCTTTATTACACTCCTGCGCCGCGGTTTATGTGAGAATATCATTTATGAAAGGGGCAATTATTAATAAATTTTTGTGCCAATTTCATACTGAATAAAAAAACACACAGTCTGAAAAAATTGCAGTAGTGAAAAGCAAAAGGTGTTTAAGCCTTAATGTACATGTCAATGAAACCTAAAAAACGATTAAAGTACGTTCTATACTTTGATTGCGGTCCATACCTTTGTCATCTTTTGACAGATTAAAGTTTGCATAAATTGTGCACTAATGGCCATGTTGAGTCAAACATTCTGTCATTCCCAAATGAATTTTGAAATAATTTAATAAAAATGTGTTTGAATATTATATTGATGTGTCGCATACAGTCTCCAGCTTTAAACTCAATGTCACACTTGTACTTCAATATTCCTAAAAGTAGTAATAGATGGCGGTGTCCGTCCCAAAACATTGTCATTCATGGATGAATTTTAACCATTATACATAACTATTTTTTATATTGATCTCATATGTCTCAAGCTTAAACTAGGGCACCCTAAGTTTTCATTAAAATTTATTGATACTCTTGGCTACGGTGGCACAAAGGTGACATGTGAGTGTTTTTATCTATCTCTTGCGCACGAGAAACTATGTTGTGGCCACGAGTTACTAAGTCGTGGCCACGAGATAGATAAGTCATGGGAACGAGATACTAAGTCGTGGTCACCTGATAATTAAATCGTGAGGACGATATACTAAGTCTCGGGCACGATATAATTAAGTCTTTGTCACGACATAGTATGTATGTCGTGGCAACGAGATACTATGTCATGGACACAAGTTACTGAGTCGTGGGCACGAGATAAATAAGTCGTCGGAACGAGTTACTAAGTCGTGGTCACGAGATAATTAAATCGTGGAAACGATATACTGAGTCTCGGGCACGAGATAATTAAGTAGTGGGAACGATATACTATGTCGTGGGAACGGGATACTATGTCGGTTCCACGAGTTACTAAGTCGTGGGCACGAGATTTTTAAGTCGTAGGCGCGAGCTGCTATGTCGTGGGAACGAGATACTAAGTCGTGCCCACGAGTTAGTAAGTCGTCGCTATGAGATAATTAAGTGGTGCGCACGAGATATTAATATATATTTAGTGTAATCTGATTGGTGAATTTTTATAAATGTAATTCTAATACATGTATATATATTAGAAAGTCACCTTCCAAGGCCCATAAATCAGACATTAATTTTGACTACGTTATAGCCCTTTGTGGGGACAATTCTGAGTTTGTACATACAAAACCCTTTTAACCTTGTTTATACGATTACTTGAGAAGGAATAAGTCCTAATTTATTTATTTGGTAGAGATATTGCCCATGGACAGTACATAGCCTATAAGGATGTTTTAGGTCAAGGGTCAAGTTAACCGTGACTTTTCATAATAAAAATTTAGAAAGAATAAGCCATTGTTTATATAATCTAGAATGATCATTGCACCTGATCAGTAGACGACACCTAATAATTTTGAGGTCATTGGGTCAAAAGTCAGGGTCATAATTACGCTAAATGTAAAACCATTGACCAATCAATAACTTGTATAAAGGGCATTTTTACAGGTAGGTGAATTAGGGGAATCCGTGTACTAAAGCACGTTTCTAGTTAATGAAGATAATTCATATACATTTTGTAATGTGATTGGTTATTTATCTCGTGCGCACGACTTAATTAACTCGTGCCATAGACATAGTATCTCGTGGCCACGACTTAATTATCTCGTGCCCACGACTTAGTCACTCGTGGCCACGACATAGTATCTCGTGGCCAAGACATAGTATCTAGTTCCCACGACTTAATTATCTCGTGGCAACGACCTAGTCACTCATGGCCACGACATAGTATCTTGTTCCCACGATTATTTATCTCGTACATAGTATCTCGTGACCACGACTTAATTATCTCGTGGCCACGACTTAGTAACTGAAGGCCACGACATAGTATCTCCTGGTCACGACTTAACTATCTGATGGCCACGACTTAGTAACTCGTGGCCACGACATAGTATATCGAGCGAACGAGATAAATAAAAACACACACATGTCCCCTTTGTGTCACCGTACTTGGCCGGTCAACAATTCTGATTTGCATAGATTTGTTGGATTTTAAGGCTGACATGTTTCGTAAAAAAGAATTATGTCTCGGACTAAAAAGTTAAAGTCATAATTGTCAATTTTCTTTATATCAAATCAAATTGAGTTACAGCACCGTGTATATCAAGTAACGCCGGAATGTGAAAATAGCGCACTCAATAAGTAACGCAGAATTGTGCAAAAAATGGCGGATACCTGACGCGGTTAGTATATGGTACTGAATTATCACACAGGTTTAACGCATTTTAACAGCGAATGTAATCCAGTTATGTGTGACCTAGTCAATGTATTTTCTTCATAACTTAGTAACAAATATATGTTAATTACGTAGATCTTGACAAACTTTCATCATTTTGATTGCATATCGTAATTTAATACAATGCGATACAAGTTTCCTGAAATAAAATATTATTTGCAAACATGTTGCCCACGTCTGATCTTGTTAGAAAATAAGAACAATAAAATTCCTTTGAGAATAAATTGAAATAAATATAATAGAAAACGATTAAGAGAAGAAGTTCCTGTATTTTCACGCCTGAAATAATGCACCAGTAAAGCTTGAAAGTCTCCATATGTCATTTACTGTGTTGGCGTGATGTGAAACCCAACTTAAACAAATATTTGGCTGTAGCAATTTGCCTGCTGAACTTCTGTAAATAGCATAACCTCATTGTCCTCTGCTAAGGTTAAATAAAGTATAGCCCTTTTGGTAAAGTTTTAAGCCCACTCTAAGTGTTTATTTTTATATATTAACTTAAATGGGAAAAACATATGAATCTAATACTAGGCATTACTATAGACGTTTACAAAACTTACAGGATCAATGACACCAAAAGAGGCCACCAGTACAGAGCCATACAGTCATATAATGACCATTTGCTTACTCAGGTAGCTCATTTGTACAAACACATGAAATATCTAATAGCAATGTCTCAGACTTTGAATGAACTGTTCCATGTTTCACAGCTGAGCAAAACCATGTATATGGAGTCTACTAGAGATGTGTTTGTGAAGGTTTTATTTATCCATGTAATGAAGGTCTAAAAGTTGTCATCTTGGTGTTTACCATGTCAAATAATTAATAAAAACTGAGAACAAAGCCCATTTTCATAACTACCATCTAAAATGAAATTGAGAAATTGCTTCCCCTTTGCTACCCCGTTGTTTCCTTGAGTAAGAAATTGTTCACGCATTGCTTTGTACTCACTTCAACAAAGACTTATATTACGACGCTTATAGCTCTGTGGTTTCAGGAATGGATTCGACTGTATCTATATTTTCTACGCAATTAAAATTAAATAAATTCTGTATAAAATGAATTAACGTTTCCCCACAAAAAATATTTGATAAGTGCTTATACTCGCCGATTAATGGCGTTAAACCTGTGTAACAATTCAGTACCATGTATGAAAAAAACCTTTCCAGCTTCGAAATTAAACGGTATAATATGCATTGCTGTAACCGCCATTTATTGCACTAATTCTGCGTTATCTATTGCACAAATCGCGCGTTATTTTCACATTCCGGCGTTACTGGATATACAGGCTTGAAATAGACCGAATGAAATGAATTCGATTATAAACTTGCTATGTAAAATGTAACTATTACTGTTCATCGGGGGTAATGATATAATAACAATATTACTCTTATCATTAATTTTCTCCAATCATGTTATAGGCATTTTCACAAACTGACTGGATTACCCAATACACGTTGTTTCCCGAAAGAGGCGGACGAATTGAATATGCTTTAAACATCATTGATACTCCTGGATTCGGAGATACAAGGGGTCAAAAAAGAGACAAGAAATTAGTTGATCAAATACACACTTTATTCTCATCAAGAGATGAGAAGGGTGTATTAGGTATAGATGCTATTTGTTTCTTGATCAAAGCACCAGATGCAAGATTAACACATACACAAAGATATATATTTGAGTCAATAATGTCATTGTTTGGGAAAGATGTAGAAAAAAACATGTGCTCATTGATTACATTTGCCGATGGCCAAAAACCCCCGGTACTTGCTGCTTTAAAAGAATCAAAACTTCCGTTTGGAAAAGATTTCACATTTAACAATTCTGCATTATTTTGTGAAAATGTTAACATTGGTCCAAATAGTCTTTCTCCAATTTACTGGGACATGGGAACAAGAAGTTTTGCTGCTTTCTTTGAGTCCCTGGGTAAAATGCACACGACAAGTCTCGCACAAACAAAATCAGTTCTCGATACTCGCAAACAAATAGAGAATACCATTCAAAATCTTCTCCCACTGGTTGATGTTGGCTTGAGTAAACTCGCAAGCATTCGAAAAGAGATTAAATTTATCGAACAACACAAACTGGATATAGAGCAGAATAAAGATTTTCTTATTCCTACAGAACATCCGAAAGTAATAAAACATGATACTAAGGCTGGACAGTATGTTACAAATTGCCTACTTTGCAATTTCACTTGCCACCAACATTGTATATTCAGTGACGACAGCGATAAACAATACTGCGCAGCAATGGGTGGATCACGAAGCAATTGCACGGAATGCGCAAAAAAATGTCATTGGTCACAACATAAAAACATGGGATTTTACTGGGAGCTTAAAATTGAGGTTACTTATGAACCATATTCGAAAAAAAAAGATAAATATGAAGAAGCAATGGGCAAAAAACTTTCAGGAGAAGGTGTTTTGCAAGCAATGCGAATAGAAATAGAAGAATTAAAGAGAAACATAGCTGGCATGATGCAGAAAATCACATCATGTAATAACAAATTAAAGGAGATAGCTTTACGTCCGAATCCGCTTAGTCTTGTTGAGCAGTTAGACATACTTATTGAGGCGGAAAGAAATCAGAAGAAAAGGGGATTCGAAGATAGAATCCGAGAACTTGAGTCATATAAAAAAGAGGCACAATATGGAAAACTCGTAGAACATTTCTTTGTAGAAGAATCTAAGGTTAACGATGAGCTGCATCAACACGGTGTAATCGAGAAACCATCACTGATGAATAGATTTTGCAAAACAATCGGCTGGAAAACTAATAAATAGTTTGTTATTGATGCGTTTACAAAATTTACAAACAGAGAAATACTGAGAAAATCTTATGCATTATCCTGAGGTAAATACTGGCAAAAATTACTCAAACTGATTTTTAAGAAAACTTCCCTCAATTCTATTCAAATTTGTAGTAAAGTGATTTTAGTAATAATATTTTTTTTTTTAATTTTGTTAAAAACAATTTTTTTAATATTAAATTAAAAAAAAATATTATTAATAAAAAGTTTGAAATAGGTACCCACCATATTTTCATGTTGAATTTTCAAGGTTATAACTTAAAAAAGTATGAGCAGTAAGAACAGCTTGAAACAATGTTGGTGAATGTTCTTTCTTACTGTACAAAATGAGCGTTTATGAACCATTGCTAACTCCTATTATGATTTCGAGCGATCGCCTTTTGTACTTCCCATACTTTATTTCTTAATGCAGAATTACTTAAACGTACTAGAGGAATTTTACGCTATGTAAAGCAACAGAGTTCAAATATGTATTCAAACAGTCATTTTGGGATAATTTGAGTCACAAGCCAGCTCTCGCAAAACTACTACAACACAACCTTCTAGACAAATGGGACAAAACTTGCATGATGACGCAATGTTTTCATTCGTCGTTACCTTCAAAGACAAATTCCAATTTATCGTTGCATGAACAAACGATGCTAAAACATTAGAAAAATAATGAAACAGTAATGTATACCAAGTAAAGCTTTCATCAGAATATACGCACAGCCTTAGGTAAATATAAATGAGTCGAAGTATTAAACTGATAGGCTTAACTTTTTAGCTTGACTATTCGAGGAAAAAATTGCGAGCTGCTGTACTAACCCCAGGCTTCAACTCTACTGCAGTACAGAGCTCTTGGTAAATAAATACAGACAAAGGATTTTACTAGATTGTTATAGACATATTGATTAAAAAATAAACGTTTGTCCAGGTGCTTACAAAACCATATTTACACTTGGTAAATAATAGGGCATTTCTTAAACAAAGTTAATAAAAAGGGTTTTTAAATTGTTTATTTCTTCTAATATAACTAATCTAAGATTTGTTTTGTAAGTCAAAGCTTAACATGTTTCGATAAACCTTGTCATTGGTACAATCAAGATATACAAAGTGATTATTTTAATGATAATGAGAATAAGTTCTGTTATATAAACTGAAATGGTTATATTATTCAAGATTGATCAAGAAAGTATTTTCAAATTTAAGCTGGCAGTGACTTTGAAAATCCTTTGACATTGTCTTACACATCGGGAAACTTACACGTATACTTAACGTCCATTAATTTCATATATTAAATGAACAACCCGCATTGACATTAAAACAGTTAATCTTGCAAAAGATGTTTTGATCACTTATTGGATTGCAAAATCTCTATTATTGATTATGTTTTTAGCTCACCTGTCACAAAGTGACAGGGTGAGCTTTTTTGATCGCTTTTCGTCCGGCGTCCATCCGTCGTCCGTCCGTCGTCTGTAAACTTTTACTTTAAATGACATCTCTTCATAAACCACTGAGCCAATTTCATCCAAACTTCACAGGAATGTTCCTTTGGTAGTCACCTTTGAAAATTGTTCAAAGAATTTAATTCCATGCAGAACTCTGGTTGCCATGGCAACCAAAAGAAAAAACTTAAATATCTTCTTCTATAAAACCCAAAGAGCAAGAGCTTAGATATTTGGCATGAAACATCTTCTAGTGAGTGTCTACCAAGTTTGATCAAATAAAAGCCCTGGGATCAAAATTGGCCCCGCCCCAGAAGGTCATTGATTTTCCCTATATGCATATAGTAAAAACTTAAAAAATCTTCTTTTAAAGAACCCAAAGAGCTAGAGCTAAGATATTTAGCATGAAACATCTTCTAATGGGTGTCTACCAAGTTTGTTTAAATAAAAGCCCTGGGGTCAAAATTGGCCCCGCCCCAGGGGGTCATTGATTTTCCCTATATGCATAAAGTAAAAAAAAATCTTTTTTTAAAGAACCCAAAGAGCTAGAGCTTAGATATTTAGCATGAAAAATATTCTAATGGATGCCTACCAAGTTTGTTCAAATAAGAGCCCTGGGGTCAAAATTAGCCCCGCCCTGGGGGTCATTGATTTTCCTTATATGTCTATAGCAAAAACTTAAAAAAATCATCTTTGAAAAAAAACAAATAGCTAGAGTTTAGATACTAAGCATGAAACATCTTCTAGTGAGTGTCTACCAAGTTTGTTCAAATAAAAGCCCTGGGATCAAAATTGGCCCCGCCCCGGGGGTCATTGATTTTTCTTATATGTGTATAACAAAAACTTAAAAAATCTTTTTTGAAAAAACTCAAATAGCTAGAGTTTAGATATTAAGCACGAAGCATCTTCTAGTGAGTGTCTACAACAATTTGTTCAAATAAAAGCCCTAGGGTAAAAATTGGCCCCAGCCCGGGGGACATTGATTTTCCTTATATGTATAATGCAAAAACTTAAAAAGCTTTTTTTTGAAAAAAACTCAAATAGCTAGAGTTAAGATATTAAGCACGAAACATCTTCTAGTGAGTGTCTACAACGTTTGTTCAAATAAAAGCCCTAGGGTCAAAATTGGCCCCGGCCCGAGGGACATTGATTTTCCTTATATGTGTATAGCAAAAACTTAAAAAGCTTTTTTTTTAAAAAAAACCCAAATGGCTAGATTTTAGATATTAAGCATGAAACATTTTCTAGTAAGTGCCTACAAAGATTGTTCAAATAAAATCCCTTGGGTCAAAACTGGCCATGCCCTAGGTGTGTCATTGTTTTTAACTATATGTGTAAAAAAAAAACTTGACAAGCTAGACCTTAGATGTTTAGCATGAAACATCTTCTAATGGGTGTCTACCAAGTTTGTTCAAACAAAAGCCCTGGTGTTTAAACTGGCCCCGCTCCAGGGGCCTATATACAGGTGAGCGGCTTAAGGGCCATCATGGCCCTCTTGTTTTTGTTTGCCATTGTCTTGAAAATACGTATTATACATGTATGTTACTCTAATTGGTTTATCTTGTATATATAATAATATATTTAGACACAGGATGGAACACAAAACCCTGAAAATTGTACCGAATTATTTTCACCGGTTAAAAAAAAACAAAAACAAACAAACTGAAATTATGACAATTCTATATGCATTGATTCTATTGATTCCAATATAAAGAAAATATTTATTTCTTGCTGATTGCACAATTATTTGTATGTAATGTTAAGATCATGGTGTCACTTTAAAGCGTACTTAGTTTTTTTTAGTGTATGCATTCTAGATTAATATGTTTACCAAGATAATTATATGTGTAAAAACTGTTAGAATGTGTTTTGAAGCTCAACGTTATCTTGAAAGACAAAGTACTGCATGTCTCTGTATGAAAAGCTTTTAACTGATCTTATGGTCATTTGTCTCTCACCGTTGATTTAGATAATCCTATTTGATAAAAAGTCAGTCTTCTGCGAGGAAATTAGTACCTCCTTGATAGTCATCCAGGAAAGCATGATAGATTGATCTATCGCCGATATAAGAAGAAGAAAAAACAAAATCGGCGCAAAAACAGAATAATAAACTAGCAGATATACGTCTTATCAAAATGTTCCTTCTGTAAATGTTAAAATAATCTAATGTTGATATTGTCTCACAAACTCGATATTTTGGTAACATCATAATATAGCAAAATTGTTTTAGGTAAGGCTTAATTCAAACAAATTACTACTCTAAAACCTGAAAATTGTTAAATTTCTTTAACTGCTTAGATCTTTATATAAATAGTAGGTTGTAAATAACATTTTAAGACTTTTTAATTCTAAATTTGCCTGTCTCTGACTCTTGTATACTTACCAACTTAATAGAAACAAAATCTTAGACGGGCTGTTTTATTTTGTTTCGTCTGAGAAACTTGTGTATATAGCATGTGTAAGTTTGTAAATAATTATTGATTGCATTAATCTGTCAAATATAAATAATAGATAAATTTGCCGTGTTTTTAGCTCACCTGAGGATAATGTCCTCAAGGTGAGCTTTTGTGATGGCCCATTGCCCGTCGTCCATCGTCCGTGCGTGCGTTCGTGCATCCGTCAACAATTTCTTTTAATAACGTCTCCTCCTAAATCACTTTGCCAAATTTGTTGAAACTTTGCAGGTTGTGTTCAAAGAATTAAATTCCATAAAGATTTCTAGTTGCCATGGCAACCGAAATATTTTTTTACAAAAAAAAGTCTTAAAAGATCTTCTAGTAAAATACCAAAATAGTCTAAGCTTTGATATTTGGCATGCAACATCTTCTAGTTGATGTCTACCAAGTTTATCAAATAAAAGCTCTAGGTTCAAAATTGGCCCCGCCCCAGGGGCTATTGATTTTTCTTATCTGTATATTGTTACAGATTTAAAAATCTTCCTGTGAATATTCAAAAGAGGTAGAGCTTACATGTTTGACATGAAACATGTTCTAGTGTACAATGTTTGTCTACCATGTTTTTCAAATAAAATCTCTAGGGTCAAAATTGGCCCCGCCCCAGGGAATTGAGGGCGTCAGTTCAATCCCCAGTTAGGTCAAATGTTTGTTTTCCTTCTGTTTTTCTGTCATCTTTTTATTAGCTCACCTCTAATTTTGTGACAGGCTGAACTGTTAAATAAAACGGCTGCCAGAGCTAAAATTAGAAAACAACAACATCTAAACCATTGCTTCAATTTTGAAATAATTTTACACAAAAATTTCCTTGGTGACAGTGTACAAAATTGTTCAGATTAACCTTCTTTTCATTGTTTTCAAATTGTGCTTCTGAGATGAAACAGGGCTCCACTTTGACCTTTTGATCTATTTCTCAGGTGAGCTATCCAGGCCCCCTGGGCCCTTTTGTTTGTATGTTTTAATCTAATGATTGAATATCACAATTGATAATATGTGGGTTAACTATTGTATACAATATTCTGTAAAAAATATGATAAACAAGATCAACAATTTGTCAATAGGGTTTCTGGTAGTGTCTTGCTTTTAAGATTGTTTTAAATACTTGTAATATATATCTTATCTTAAGAAAACCCATAAACTTATATTTTCCTATATATTCATTATAATATTAGACTTTGTGAAATCACTACCATGTGACGCATTTTATTGATCTGTGTATCTTTTTGAATAACGAATCAAACTAATTGTATGTTCTGTTTTGTATCATAGTTTGGGGACGTTTCTGTTGAAAATGTGTCAGAGTTAAATCGTATACATATACATGAACCGTGCGTTAACTGGAGTACAGGTTTAAGTTACCCGCACTCCAGAGCATGCTCATTGATTGGCTCATTTTTGCTGGGGTTTACATATTGCGACGGCAGAGAAAGGGAAAGCGACAGAAATATCATATGCAGATGTTCGTTCATTGGTTCCTTTTTGCCGGGGTTTCATATTGTGACATCAGGGAACGTGTTTTTATGTTTGACTATGATACAAAAGAGAAAGAACATCAAAACACTCGGCAATCTGATAAGTACTCGGGGGGCTACGCCCCCTCGCACAAATCAGATAACGTCGTGTTTCGATGCTCTTTCACTGACATAGAAGGCCCTCACTTAAAATTGCTATGATGATCATGTTTTAGTTAGTCAATGTAATTAATAATCATTGAAGGAGAAAGAACCATAACCTTTTCTTCTTCTTTTTGCATTTTCATTTGTATTTGTATTCTACTTTTCTTGAGTTCTATTAGTGGCCTTCTTTTTCAACCCTTTTGTTTTTCTTGTGTAACAAGTTAAAAACATACTTAAGCAATCTTTAATAACATATTTAACCAAATATTTAGTTTTAGTGTGGTTATTTTTTTGTGTTTTTTTTTTTTTAGCTTTTTTTTTTTTGGGGGGGTGTTTTGTTTGTTGTTGTTGCTGCTGTTGTTGTTGTTTTAGAGGACTATTTCTCTTATACAATTGATGCATTTTGAGTTAAACTTTATTGAAAGATCGGCATCTCGTGTACTTGTGCATAACTTATATGTTTTTCGGTTGAGTGATTTTGGCTGAATTATGGCCTTTCAATAAATAAATGTTTTGGCCTTTTTTAATTTTTAGCTCGACTATACGAAGTATATGGAGAGCTATCCAACTCGCTCCGCCGTCGGCGTCCGCGTCCAGATTTCAGATTAAAGTTTTGGTGCAATAAAATATTTTTCACTATAATTTTGTCATTTCTTAAGGTATCAACTTCAAACTTAAAATATATGTTTATTATCATCAACCACATCTTATGTGACAATGTTCATAACTCTAGTACCAATATTTTCAGATTTATCTCTTCTTGAACTTATAATTTTTCTTAAAAAATACTATTTTTACTGTAACTTCTTTATTTCTTAAGGGATCAACCTCATACTTCAAATATATGTTTCTTATCATCATCCCCATCTTATGTGACAAGGTTCATAACTCTAACACCAACATTTTCAGATTTATCTCCCCTGGAACTTAGAATTTTGCTTAAAAAATACTATTTTTTACTGTTACTTCTTTATTACTTAAGGGATCAACCTCATACTACAAATATATGTACCTTATCATCATCCACAACTTATGTGACAATGTTCATAACTCTAGCACCAATATTGCAAGAATTATCTCCCCAAAAACTTAGATTTTTTTTACTAGAAAAATGTTATTTTTTTCCTTTTTTTTTAGTTTTAAAGGTATCTACCTCAAACTTCAAATCCTGATTCCTTATCATCAATTACATTTTATGTGATATTGTCCATAACTCTTGAAGCAATATTTACAGATTTATCTCTCTTTGAACTTAGGATTTTCTTTAAGAAATATTATAACTTCTTTACTTTTTAAGGTATCTACTTCAACTTCAAATATTATTATATTTCTTATCATTACACACATGTTGTGTGACAAGGTTCATAACTCTAGCATGACTATTTCTAGAATTATTCCCCTTGATCTTGGAATTATGTTAACAAATGTTGTTATTTAACTATATTTTAATACATAATTATACATAATTGATTTTTCTTTCATAGTTTTGCCCTTCTTAATGCGTCCAGTATTTTATTAGTCGAGCTTCGCTGTCTCCTGTGACTGCTCTTGTTGTGTCTCCAGCTACTTAGCAGCTACAATATGCAGGGGAAACATGTGATCCCTGATCGCTCTTACAAATGTGTAAATGTTTCAGATTGGTGCATAGATTGGTAAGTGGTGGCGTTTTTTCTTGTTGTTTGTTTGTTTGACACACAACTGTTGGATAATAAAGCAATTTTTATTTCCTCGTTGAATATTTCTTTTCAAACGTCAATTGAACTCTATTAATAAAATTGTTTACTTACTTAATTCATTTTTTCGTTGATTAATCTTAACTTTATGACTTTGATGAATGGAATTGTTGTTAGGCATTTAGGCATACAGGGGAGGGTCTCACATGAGGTTACAAAATCCTTTGGTCAAACCCTTTTGTATATTGTGTAGAATTACGTAGTGTATGTTTATATATAAAAAAATATTTGCAAAAAAAATATTGTTATACTAACATAATTGATAATATAAAGGTTATTTGTACTTATAACGTATTTTTTTTAATTTTACAGTTTGCTTTCTCATTTCTGTATCATTTGTTGTTGTACTGCTTATGTAGCTTATATAAAATATGAATATTTCTAGTAAGATAACATTTAATAAACATTACCAACTGACATTATTCTCATTTTTCACTGTCAAGCTGAGATAAATTTGTTGTATAATTCAAAAGCTTGACTATTTTAATCGTGGTTGAACAAAAATTGATAATGAAAAATGTTTAGGATACAATATAAAAACTGCCTAAATTATTAAAAGACTGTCCCACTCTTTTAATAAAAGGTGATTACAATAAGTTACAAAGAAAACGTAAACATATTTATGTTTGTCACATGGTTATTGACTACTTAGCTGACGTTTATCATAAAATTGGAAACAACTATGACAAAATGTAAAGTTATTTTGGTTCTTACCAGAACACTCACCGTTTAATTTTGGAAAGGTATGATAAATGTCAAAGTCTTTCATATTATCTTCTAGAGTGGTTGTTAAATGATAGCATGTTATATAATATTTTATGATTTCGAAGATTGCAGTTCCTGTAATGACACAATTGTTTTCACAAAACAACAAAGTAAGCATTTTATGCGAAACCTTAAAAGTCACGGTAAGGATAATTGCACTTTATTAGAAGAAGATATATTTTTTCTTCTTTTTTATTTTATTTATATAAGGTATCTTAGATAAAGGTGGGTACATCTTTCTTCTTTTGCAAAGTAACATGGGAACCGCATAACATAGAGACGTTTATCTTTGTGATTGAAGTGATAATATTTTGTTTTCGGCAAATTAAATGTTTGGTGTTCTGTTGACTTTGTACGTAAAAACCGTTTATAAAAAAGTCTTGAATCAATTTAACACATAATATAAAATGCGAAAAGAGTTCTATATTTATATATTGATCGCATGTATACCACAATAAGCAGAATACAAATCGATAATTTATTTATTCTTTATCGTTTCTAAAAGTGAATGAATTGTATTATTTAGGTTTTTTTTTCTTTTTAAACAATATCTGAATATAAAAAATAAAAATTATATCACCTGGTCATTGATAAATAAACAGATTTTTTCACCATTATATAGTTAGCGCATGTATATGAATATGTCAATAAAGCTTTATTCGGAGAATTTATTCGTCAGATTTGTTATTTACATACTGCTCATATGAATATGAAGCAGTTTACATTGCCCTACTTGATATCTGCTCAAACATCCTTTATAACTTATAATATCGTATACTTTATTTATTCATTTAAAAGAAAAAAATTACCGGCCATATATATCTTCCATACTTTTGCCTACTTTATTTTAAAATCGCACAGTATTGCTTTTACATGTTATTTTGTCGCTCTTAATTGATGCTTTTTTAATAAAGTTACATCAGCAATGAAATGATCATATGGCAATTTTCCAGCTTTACTGGTGGAGGAAGACTTAAGGTACCCCTCCTTTTATAATGCAAGATCGGGCACCTGAGTAGAATGACCGATTTTATTCCGTTAGTTAGCTGAATACTTTCTTCACATGAAAGAATTCAAAGTTCCTGGCGGGATTCACACCAACTGCAATGAGAAGTAAGTGGTTTGAACTCAACGATTTGAACCAATCTGCCACTGATACCCAACCAGTTAAGTATCCCCCGCCGATGGAATCGGGAGGGTTATATTGTTTTTGCGTTGGCCGTCCGTCCATCCGTCTGAATTTTGTTTCCACGCTAGTTCTCTACAACTACTGGCTATAACTCAACGAAACTTTATGGGAACCATCAATACCAAGAGGAGATGCGCATAACTTCGCATTGTTCCTATCAGACCCTTCAACACAGAGTCATGACCCTTGAGTATGCATATAGAGCAATAATCGATTCTGGTCAGACCCCCATCACAGAGTTATGGCCCTCGATTCGTTGTGCAAAATGCATATGGAGCAATACTTGTTTCCGCGCAATTTCTCTGCAACTTCTGGCTGGAATTCCATTTACTATATGGGAAGAATCAATACCAAGGCAAGAGAAGATGCGCATATCGTTGATTTGTTCAGGTCGGACCCTTCAACACAGAGTTATGACCCTTGATCAGTTATGTACTATGCATATAGAGCACTTTTGCCATTTCTTTGCAACTGATGGATTGATTTCAACATTTTTCTATGGGAACCATCAATACAAAAAGGCAGTTTGCATCTCGTTGGCATGTCTAATGTCTAGAGTTATGATCTCTGTTATTTCCCTGAATTTTTATAGTGTACAAAGAATATTGCTGTTTATGCAATGATAAATATATAAATAAAGCCTTATGTCTCGAGTTGTTGTGTTAGTGATAACTGGTACTTGGCTGGGGATATAAATTCAACGAAATGGCTTGTTTTATATTTAAATCATGGAAAAGTCTAAAATTTATTTTTTGTTTAACAGCGTAAAGATTATAAAAATAATTTTATGTCGGTAATTTAAACTGAATAAAGGCAGAAAAAAAAACAAGTCGGTAAAAAAAAATATTTTATTAACAAGACATATCTGATGCAAACCAATCGACATGAATAATAGAAATGTTTTAATCGCTAATCGATAGTACCCTCGATGAATCTTTCCTAATCAATCCGATGTAACAATTTCTGATAGCGATGTGTTTTGATATTATATTTTTATTCAAAGTCTGAAAAATTATTGAGAAACCATTACATAACCTTTCTGGTTATGGTATAAACTCGATAAAACGCGGATGCGCAGGCTGGTCTGTATCCATGCTGGTCGCAAACGCACTATGTTGGTTTTGGTGTGACACGGCTCATATATTAACATTGACACCAACAAGAGTTGATGTTCTTTTTGTAAAAAACATTTGCTCCAGGAAAAAATTATTCCCCGAGTACGAAAAAATCTAGTTTCTTTATAATAAAATTTCTGAATCGGCAGATGCCTCAAGCCTCTCCGCGTGTATTCATGTATTTATATACAAAATTTCAATATAGGGTTAACGCACGTTTTTTCGTGTTATAACGTCTGCAGAGTCCCGGGGAACGGTTGGTGCCCGAGCCCGGTAGGACGAGGGCTCCAACAGTTCTGAGGGACTCTGCAGTAATTATAACACGAAATAAAAGTGTGTTGATGCTATTATAGCATAAAATTTTAAAAAAGGTTCATGAAGTATATTAAATACAAAACACAATTACATTAAATCCTTGTGCTTGGACGGTATTTATCCAATACTTCATGTTTTACGTATGCGTTTTATTTTTCCGGGGCCAACTACTTGGGAAATTCAAATGCTCAGAATCGTTCAAAAATTCGAATTTTAATTGATTTAACAAAGCTTATCATTTGAGATTTATTAACTCAAGAAAAAAATAATAACATAAAATTACTCTGCCCAAAATGAAACGTGATTCTCAGAAAATTCTTAGAATGATTACAGATTGACGGTAGAAAAAAGATCAGTGACATCAGAATCGTTTTTTTCCAAGCTTACAAGTTTATAAAAGAATATCAAGCACTAAACATTATTCTCTCAAAGAAATATAAATAGCATTTATCAATATTAACAATAAAACAACATTTTCTCATAATCATTTTGTGTTAGTTAATTTGAGGGTTAAACTGAATGACATTTATTTGTTTACTTTGACAACTGTCCGTTTCTTAGAAAGGGCGACAACCAAGATAAGCGGCGATGTCTTCGGCATAGTTACTTGAATGCTAGTCGCCGTTATGCGACTGAGGCCCCTGGAATCAATAATTTCAAAATAACACTTTGGCAAACAGGGCAAATCGTCTTTTTTTGTTTGATTACTTTGTTGGCCCTGTATAGGTAAAACCGCATAGGTAAAACCGGGCTATAACAAGAGCGCGTGACTATGTTAACGCATGGTTTTGGCCCGTTATAACATGGGCAAAAGATAGCCGATTTTATGCTATAATAATTGACTTCTACAGTGATGAAAAGTACACACGTTCAGCAGTGTTCAGTGTACTGGGTATAGCAAGTACTGTGAATATACTGTCCTGGACATCATAAAGAAATTTCAAGACATAAATCAAAATTTGAATCTTTTTCTGGTAATATTTGGCTTAATATCATCGAAATCATTGTTAAATATTCAAAATAAATTCTCAGATATTGCACTTTACTTGATAAAATCGTAAAAGCAAATGACTTGATAAAATTTTATAATATTATCTAGGCTTGACTGCTAATATTGAATCCGATTAAGATTTATATATGTAAATTACATAGTGTTAACGCTGGAAGTTCATTGGTTCAATCTTATAAGATGTAGAATACATATGCTTTTGTATGTTACTTGTTCAATAAATCCACTATTGAACCTATGTGCATTCAATATCTTCTATCTAATGATGATATCAAAACTTAAATCATAAACATAATTGCATTAAGGTAAATATAGATATTTCCTTAATTTCCCACTTTTCATGAAAACTCAAGAATATTGAAGTACTATGTAATACATGTTAATACCTGCATATTATTATATGCCTTGTTATCATTATAATATTGGCAGCCAACAAACTACTTACTCCGTCTGATACCTCTACTTTCCATGAATGTCTAAAAAAATGATGACAAAAACGATGATGATTATGACGATGACAATGATTATGATAATACAAAAAATGAAGAAGATGATGTAGGCATTTAATCATTTTCACAGCTCACTTTATATACTATACACAGTGCATTTGCTCATCATGTCCGGTACGCTTTTGAGCACATTTTATATATCCTTTACAATAAGCGCCTATAGAAGTCAGCTGTTTATCTATATCACTGAAAATTAACTTATGTGAGTACATGACGAGAGTTTTTAGAAACCTGTTGAAACATTGGTCTATTGTTCTGCAATTTTAAGGAATAGAATGATCTACTGTTACCGAAATGCACAAATTAATGCACATATAAATTAGTATTAACATTACTGTAGTAATGTGAAACATTGTGCAAACCAGCACGCGTATGCTTATTCTTTTTACATCTTACTCTTTCATCTTACTCTAAATGTAATCAATATTGGACAGATGTGTCGTTATTTTGCTTGATGATATTATTTGTATAGTTCAATTTTTTGGGAAATATTAAAGTCAAAGCCAATAACAGTTATCATTATTCTACAAAATATTCGCGACTTTGTGATATAAAAAGTTTCTATCTGATTTTTGAGGAATTTCCTTTTAAATCTTTTTCAAATGATTGTTTAGGCTCAGACAAAAAAGTTGCTCACAAATTCTTAACAGCCAACCTCATTACGTAGATCAGGCGGGAAACTGTCCAGATATATTATGGGTCAGGTAAAAGAAGACCTAAGATCCCAAGAGACGAAAATTTACGCTAAAGTTTAGCATTGTTGATGCAAAGCAATAAGTAGTGGAATGATGCACTTGAAGTTTAGTCTGACATTGTTGATCATTTAGCTAATCTCGGAGGATATACAAAAGATATTATGAAAACTGTGATGCATGTCCGAAGATGGATCCAAGAAAGAAAGAGAGTGGATAAAGGGCTTGCTAATTACAGAAATGTTTTTATGCAGATATCCACAATGGAAAAATGGCGCCAAAGCAAACACCATTTATGAGAATTTTGATGATAGCATTGAGGCGTACTTGAAGGTTGGTGTTTAGACATTTGTATACACTTATCATAGTTTTTTTCTTCGTCTGTACCTTTTCGTATGCATACTTTCCAGCATAAACAATATTTATAGAGTTTCAAGAGTTTATTTCAAAGTACATTCGGGCAATATGCCCATGCGTATACAGTACGTATAACAAATAAGCATACAATACAATCAAATGGTCAATGTAAATATTATATAAAACATAAATCATTAAGTTACACATTATTTTTAGCAATTAGAAAGCGTTAGCTAATAATAGAATCACTTAGTGATACAAGTATCAACATGTCTCAAATTATAATACTGGTAAATAGATACAAAGCACAGATAACATCCTATTAATAAGAAAGTAAATCACAAAACAAAACAAATTATATGTAAACCGGTATTAGATGAAAATGCATTTAAATTTTTAAACTAGTTAGGCGTTATAGTGTTCTAGAAAGATCTAGAAATAACAAATTTGAAATAGAGAAGAATTGTTAGTGTTATAAAATACGGGCTAACATTTATACAACTTAAAGATGTAAAATATGTTAAAATAATTTATGATTCATTGTATAGAGAGTAACATATAAGACCTAACTAAAGAACATTAGTTATTTATCAGTTCAGTCAAACAAAGAGTATATAGGAAGTTTTTATCCGAAATTTGTTTACAGAATTAAATGATTCAACTAGAGCTCGTTCTTATGTATTATTTGCAGTTTTTAATTTCAGAAGTACTTAAATGTGTTATGATATTGAAAAATAGAATAAAATTGGTCTGCTTAGAGTTTCTTCACATATACTTTAAGTTAAATCTGGCTGGTGAATTAAATATTTGATGATAGGAAAATTAGAAATTGTTCATTTTAGAAGATGAATTTCACTTTATTTTAGAATGTTCGCTATATGCTAAACTACGAAAACAATATAGGAAAAACACTTTTGGAAAAGACCAAATATACCTAAATTTATTGCATTAATGAATTCAGAAAATGGAATAGAAATTTGAAACTTAATCAAAGCATTCTATGTACGAAACACTACTTTCCATAATTAATCAAAAGATTGCCCCAAACGCTGCAAGACGTGTATTTAATATACTTTCTTGTTTTGTTTTGTGTTTTATACCCTTATTGATAGGATGGTATATGTCCTTAGTATCTATTTAATAGTAATATCATTATATTCCGAGACATGTTGATTTCTTGTGTCACTAAGTGATAGTATTCTAAGTTAACGTTTTCTTATTGATAAAAAATACTGTGTAACTTCATGATATATGTTTTATAAAGTTTTGACATTGATCGTTTCACTAGATTATATGATTCTATATAACACTTACTGCATACTGACCGAATGTTTTCTGAAATAAACTCTTGTATATTTTAATGTTGATTTTCAATTTTTAAGCGAAGATTTTTTAACAAATTTCGACAAGAATATTAGCACTTAAGATTATTCATATCTGGAAAGTTGAAAATTACCTAATCAAATGAAACCCTCTAGTGATAAGTGAAACAGCTCTTGTTAAATATGCTTTACAAATTAATGAATAGTAAAGAATTTTCCTCTGCCTTGAAGCAGTTCGTAACTGAAATGTGTACGTGTAATGCAGTTTGGCATAATGTATGTGTATATAGTTTAAAAGAAAGAAATACTCATTTCTTGTTTCTTTTGTGGTTAGATTTGATTATTAATTATATCTTCACTGTTAATATCAGCGAATGAAATTTGAATTTGATAGTGGGTGTCAATTATGCATTTTGTAAAAAAACAAAATGTCGCTGATAAAAGGTTCACATTCGTTTAAAAACCTTTTTATGATATTATAAGAACCAAACTTACGTTTAAGTATTTGATACTTATTAATGTCATTTTATAAGTTTGTCAGTAATCATAATCTCTCAAATAACATTGAGATTTCATTCTATTTTTGAACAAGAAAAGTAGGTTGGTTCTGGTTTTTTTTCTCTATTAAAGTTAGAAAACAAGAAATATAAATTGTCAGATATTCAAGTGATTACCGAATAGTTCCATCTTATTGACAGCCTTACTTAAGCATTTTCTTTAATTAAAAATTACCACTAAAATTTTATTTAATATTTGTTAAAGATTTTAACGTTCACAGGCAAACTATGTATTCTAACTTGTCAAAACATTATAGACATTTACGTAAGTATAGGTTTAACTTTATGACTATAACTCAACATCAATAAATGTATAAAAACAATAAAAATATAAAATATAACATTAAAAAAATCAAAAAGCATTTAATAACAAGTTCTAATCGATTTAATACACTAAATGTATCAACGAATTTGAGTGAGTAATGCTACGATCCAATTGGACAGAGCATAATGTCAGCCACTAAATGCCACTATATTTTCCGGTTTACCTGACCGTCGTGATTCATCATTAAATAAAGCTATTATGCGCGTGTATCAATGTCCTTGAAACAGATAACAAGTACACTAAATGGGTAAAATTCCGATTGATTATTGTTAGAAAATATCGCTTTATCTTTTTATTTATTTTACTAAAACAATTTATAAAATAACCTCGATGTTTGCTTTTGTTAGTTGAATAGTTTTTCATAGGTTTTTTTTCCAAAAAGTAAAAATATGTGGGGTAAAATGAGACAAATAATTTTCTTATAAATAATGTTGTAAGAAACAAAATATGTTATTGCGACCGACACATAGTTTGTACTTAGGCGTCATATCTACTTCAAGATGATGACATTACTTTTCTTAATATACCAATTTAAATGTTATACGTTTCAACTATCATTCTACTGTTTTAATCATTCGAGTTAATAAATTTGTTTACTACTTTCAAAAGAACCACTGTCGATCTTTCTAAAAACGATTTCTGTTACAATATTTTGATAAATATTAAAGCGTGTGAATGACAATTTGCTGTTTAAAATTACTTTAAGGTGTAGATATCAAAATTGGGTCTCTTAATTATTCAAAATATTTGTCATGCTATAGCTTTTAGAAACCAATGCATCACATAAAATACTATTGTCATAGCGCCACACACACTTAGACTTCTTTCATTCGTTTATTTCACATTTACATGTTCATAACATGGAACATACAGAGTAATATATCAATATGCCATAATCAAGGAAAGACATATAGATGTGTCTTCTTCAGAATTAAAAAGTTTTTTTGAGTTCGGGCAGTTAACAGACAAATCTAATGCAATAACTAAAAAACACACGAGAGCAATTAAATGTTTCTAAACAAGGATTTCGAGTTAATTTTGAATACGCAGTGTTTGTTTAAATGAAATTAATTAATTCTACATGTATATTGTATATGATGGCATTTCGAATAAATGTGCAATGAATTAAGATTGAACCATGACGAAAAACATAATAAATGGACAGTACAAAACTGGATCGAATCCTTATTCATATCGTTGTCACCAAGTTTATTGAATCATATTCTGTGCGAATATTCTGCATGATTGTGATGTACTACACATGACATGCTGTTCACCATGTCCTTATTTACGGGTCGGAGAAACTGTCTGGATGTGGATCCTGTCCTAATCTTACGGATCGGATTGACATTCAAGGACGTAAGTAAAAGTCGAATTGAACATAGGTTATGACAATTTATTAATAGAACAAACTGCGTGGTTGTTGTAGAACAAATACAACAATTTTGATATTGAACGGGTATTGTTCGGCTATTACTTCTCATATGAATTCTTAAACGTATAGTTTCAATAGTTCATCGTGACAATTATTCATGCAAAGTCTCTTTTTTCACGCTGGACAAACATAGACATGAAAATAATTGGTATAAAACACAATGCTTTCTAAGCTTTAAAACGCATTATGTACATCAGATGACACAAAAATTCCCGGATACAGCGATAGTTACAAAAATATGTGTTAAATGTTTAAAATACATATTATTAACACTGTATTAACGCGTAAGTTATACTCTTTACATTAAAAGAAAAGTCATTACAACTAAACACACCTTGACCAGCACATACATATCTAAGGACGCATAGCAATACACATTTGACGCATTCTTTTGGTCATTTGTGTTGACATGAAAAACGCTCAAAAGATTTCAAAGTAGATGCCACTGTATGCAATACAAAAGTGATGCCTTGTTACACCGTACTTTGGGTTCCAACGCACTTTAGGGTCCGATCCAAGAGTGTGTTACGCACTTTGGGGTCCAATTTCGACCCCAAAGTGCGTTAAACAGGTCCTTATGATTTTTTTAATATCAGACAAACGACCGCACTTTGGGGTCATAAAAATGAATTTTCATTATGTTTTAAATAATGTATTGTAGTCAAAGCTAATGGTAAAAAAAAAATCAAGGTATTAAATAAATGCAAAACATGTGCCCTGAATTATAGTAGTATCAATAGCGATTTCAATGTTCTTGACCAGTAAGTAAGTAAAAAATTTGTATCAATTACTAAGCTCAAAATATAATTTTTTTCTCAAATTTTCCATTTGTTTTAAAAGAATGTACACCTTTCATTAACCCCATTGTTTTAAGCTAATTGAGTCATTTTCCCATATATTTTTTTTAAATATTTTGTTGAAATATGATAGCCTTAGCATAGACAAAAGTAAACATTCTGAAAAATGTGCCCGATAATATGTTGAAAGGGCCATTTATTTAGCTTACCTAAATGTGACATTTAAGAAACTTGACTAGGTGTATATGCAGCATTAAGTAGTGGTAGTTCGTACAGGCAGTAAAACTATTTAAGAACATGTATGTAGTCACACATTAAGAGCGGAACTTCATAAAAATGTAAAGTTCTAATAGTAGGGTCTAGAGGGGATGTTGGGTGGCGATCCCCCTAAGATGATAGAAATTACGTTTAAAAGGCCCATAATGCTTTTATTTGTATTTCTTTAAAGCTTTTAAATTCTGGTGTACTTCTATAGTATCCAAAAAGTTACTCATTGGCCAATTACCTGAACCATCTTTTTCATCTGTTGCTTTTTGGCAATGAGTACAGTTATAGTGAATTAGTATTTTATATGGAAGTTCAATACTAAATTGTTTACATTTTGCTACTTTTATGACAAACCATTTCACATTTATCACTACTCTACTTTATTTAGGTAACAAGTATCTTACATTTCTCTGATACTATTATTTAAACATTATTAAATTCATGTTTAACCTTTCTAAAGAAGTATGTTAGATTTCCCATTAAAAAGCTTCTGGTGAACGGTTGTTAGGAAGCTTACAAAAAATAACTTAAGTTTGTTGATAAGCTTAAGAATATATTTGTAAAAATCACTATTTATAGTCCGATCGAGAGACTTGATATTTCACCAGAACATTGCAATAAAGAATATTTATAGTTCTTTTGGAAAAAATATTAACTGCATTTTATTTCATCCCCATCATATTTAAAATGGGGCTCGATATGGCACCAAAAGTTTTCAAGTAAATGACTGACAGAACGGGATTTTTTTCGCAGCATCTTTTAATTTAGGAATACATCCACAATTTATGTACTAGAGTACTTTGTTATATGAACACAATTTTTAGATATTTCAAGCGGTCGAATAAATGAAATCTTGAACTCCACTTCAAATATTTCAATGTCGCAGATCGAAAATAAGTCAGTTCTCAGTATTTAAGCAGAACTCTGGTGAAACCTTCAAACCTCTGGAACCCAAAGTGCGTTGATATGTAGCATATTAACGCATTTTGGGGTCAATTTCTCGATTTTGACCCCAAAATGCGTTGGACCCAAAGTGCATTCAACCCCAAAATGTGGTGTTACAATGCCTTAAATCAATTAAGTCAATAAATAGTTATTTTATACAATGGGAAGACTGTTTGTTGGTAAATCCCGGAAACTACTCTCTGTAAGTGTGCGAGCAACTCAAACCTATATGGCTCTTGAATATAGACGTTGTAAAAACGCAGGTATATATAAAAACTTACATTTAAAACATCTTTTTGTATGGTGTATAAAATCATTTTAGAGTCTAATTATTTGTTTTTTAGAAAGGTATCTAAACTGTCATCAAATGCTTCCATAAAAGGAACTTGTTTAGGTGACAAAGTTCCGGTATACATAGACCGAAAGCAATGATTTCGGTAATTTTCAATTCCTTCCTCTCGGTGGTCAAACCATAATTTAATGTATTCAATGATCTTCTCAAAGTTCACTGTTCGCCCTGTGCGTGAAACAAGAATTTTCATAATATCTGTCTGGAATTCTAAGACATCGTTATTTGTAATCAGCATGGACGCCCGGGCATGCATCTCTTCAGAGTCTAGTTCCATCTCTGTTTGTGATACCGGCTCATTAGGGAGCGTTTCAATTATGTATCTGCCAATAAAGAAAGACTTGTTGTTATCATATATCTTTGTTTGTTTAATATAACATCCTTAATTTTGAAGAAAAATGAAAATAATTTCGTAAGTACGCTCATTGTACCTGAAACAATATTTAATTTTTTTAACCAATTTGACGTACATCTGGAAGTTTCGATCGAGATAACTCGACTGTATATTCTTAAAACATTACTTATTGCACATTGTAAATAAATTTTTTATTGTGTAACAACATATCTACTTCTTGTACTCGTAAAAGCATAAACGTTGAAATGTAATACATGTAACTTTGCAATAAATGGCACAGTAACCCATACGGATGAAATCGTTCTGACTGCCTGTACATGAAACAGTTATTCCGTTTCTACACTGAGACTTAAGTATAAAACAAATATAAATGAAAAAGATCTTGTTTGCATTGCAACTGTCATCAAATTTACCTGCATACCCAAATGGCTATATTTTCGAAAAGCGATAGTGTGTACAACTGGTGTTGAGCACCTATATAAAACAATTTCCTGTTTCCAGCTTTCAGGAAAAGCGACGATTTGTAAAGTCCTTCAGGATAGAAGGATGTCTCTTCGTCTATTCTCAACCGGCTTTCTAAGAACGGAAAACAACTTTTGTAGCCAGTACATCAACTTCTGCTTGTGTATCATCTTTGAAAAACGCCTGTTTCTTTTCGAAGATCTTCACCAATTGACGTTCTTCGATACCTGGCAACCATTTAAGACCAGTAGGTTTAATTCTGAAAGATATGATAATATGCGTTGCTCCAAATTTCAGACAGTGGATTGCGACATCTTCAGCGGAAAAGGTTGATCCTATAATCAAAATCTTTTGTCCTCTAAATTCATTGGCCTCTTTGAAATCATGTGAATGCATTATGCGACCACTGAAATCTTCGAATCCGGTGAAATAAGGCATGTTTGGAACATTAAAGATACCGTTACAGACAATCACGTGGGTAAATTCATTTTCTTTCGTCTCTCGAATCTTGAGATTTTCAGTTATGACAAGAAAATTATCTTTGTCGTCTTGGAAACGAACATGTCTGACAACAGTGTTGAATCGTATATATCTTATAAGATCGTGATTAGCTGCGTTTTGCCAGCGACCTATTTTTAACAAAAGAAAAGTGTAGAGTTAAATGTGATTTTTATTTTTTGTTCTTCTTCGTAGTGTTGTCATGTGTGTATCAAAGTAAAAAGATAAGGAGAATATATAAATAACTGAATATTTTTTTTTTGTAAAAGGAGAAAAAACATTTTTAACCCTTTTCAATACACTGTTTTAACATTATTTAGCTAATGTTGCGTGAAAATTACTGTACAGAAACAAACGTTTCATTTACAGGAACTCCAATGAGGTTTAAAAGCCTAAAACATAACATTTTTTTTTACATAGATAAACATGAGCACTTTAAACAGAAGTATTAATAAAATATAACTAAGAAGTACACAATAAATACATTGAAAGTCATATGTGTGTGCTATTCTCAGTCCGATTTGAGTGAAAAGCGTTTAAACGCTTTTCAATTTTGGGTCATTTTTCACTATTATAATATTTATTCTGGAAAAACGGAGCGAGCTAATGATCTGAAATTTTGCACATATTTTATTAGTATAGATCTACATCAAATGGAGTAATAATCTCAAAAAATTATTTCCAGTCCCGTCATGTCAAAAAAACCTCAGTGGAGTTCTTCAGGGTACTTCAGCCACCGACATTTAACAAATTAAGCCCATTAGAACAAATAGTAATTAATAAGAGTATTGTAAATGATTCAAATATATTCAAATGGACACATTTCTAAACCTCGGCCATTTTTTACGTCTTTACATGTTGTCAGAGTCAGTCAACGCAAGAAAAAGTATTTTTTAGATAATTTAACAAATACATATTTTTTTGAATGTTTTTGTCTTAATTATGTTGTTCAGGAAAGATGACATATAGGTTTGTTGGTAAAACCAAGGCGGCGTTCAATGAACGCATATAAACCTAATACGTCAATAAACCTAATTACACATGTCGCCATAAATGAATAAATATTAACATTTTCTAAGATATGTACAGTTGGTGGTATGTAACGAATTTGATAAGACAAACCGCTTACACCTGGCATAGACTTTTTTTCTCAAGTTTTTATTTGTGACATTTCATTCCTTAAATTATTTTTGCCGCGCAATGTGGCTTATCAAACGTTTTTATCAAACTATTTGTTTGTTTATTGAGAATGATTGAAATACCTTAACCCTGTATATAACGGTTGGACGAAATTGTCAATGAAAGTCTAGATAAAGCGTCTATCATTGTTAACCAACATATACCAAGACTATTTCGTAAAGCAGAAGTGACATATAGTGTGCAGGGAAAGCGCACCTGCTCTGCCAAGCTATTCTCTCCCCTTTGATTTAGTGATATCGTACAGAACCATGTGACAACAACAATATGCTTTAGAATCGTCTGCTATAGCATCTTATGACTTTATCTCTTATTTCGTTAATAAATTATCCCACCTTGCAAGAACACACGCGAGATAAAATTGTTCCAAGTTTTTAGTGATATTTTTAATGCAATTATCTGTCAAAGGGGTCTGTTGGGGATATAACTTTTATAAAATTAAACCCAAAAATAGAAAAACCCCTACGAAGGAAAAAAACTTAATTAAAAAAACGGAGAAACAAAATGGGATAAAAAGACGTTGGGGGTAATGAACCTTAAAGTTTTTAAAGGGAAAAAAGAATTGTTTTAATTTTTTAAATCAGTCTGTGTTTTAAAAATTTTAAGCTTCATATGTTGCTTTCCCAGATAATTGGAATATGGCCCGTCGTTTTGAAACAAATAAAAAAGTATCTTTCCCCTTGGGTCGGGAAAACCCCCGGGGTTTTTGGTTACCCCGGTTTTAAACTTTTTTGGGGCCCATAGAGGACCCAGGGGAACCTTTTTCGGAACATGGGGGGAGCATTGATCTGTAAACCGTACATTTTTGGGTTTAAAATTGACCTTTCAAAAACCCAAAAGCTAAATACCTTTTGCCGGTACTGTTCCCGGATATACATCTGGGGAATTATTTGGGAAATTTACCCAAATTAACAAAAAAACTTTTTTTCCCGTGATTTTTCAAATTTTTTCAAATAATTTTTTTAAACCGTTTAAGGTAAAAAATTTTAATGTGTTTTTTGAAATTTTTAATGTTTTTTTAATATCATTTTAAAAATTTTACAAACAAAAAAAATTTGTTTATCCCAAAAAATCTAAAAAATTTAAAAATTTTTCGTAGTGGAAATCTCCAACTAGATAGAGATATTTTCTGCAAAAATTTTTTAAAAAAACCTTTTTTTTTAAATTTGTTTTTTTTGGAACTTTCCTTACCCTTTTTGATACGCAGGCTTCATAGCCTCTGATCCCCTTTCAAAATTCCATTTTATTTAGTTCCGTCCATTGTTTTTTAGTTTCGGGCGCCCGCTTTTTGTTGCTTGGGGACCATACGACGCTTTTCATGAAATGGCACGGAAGTGTCACATTGAAGGTTCCATGATAACCGCCGTATGAACACATCTACGGATGTTTCTAAATTCAAAATTTTACTATTTCACGTTTAAATGTTGAATTCTGCTTAAGCCGGTGCTAGGGGGCGTGGACGGTAACTTGCACTTTCCAGTACCGTCCATGAACAGGCTCAATCAAACCGAGCCTGCAACATTTTCAATTTTGCCTTGTTGGGCTTTCTTTAGGGATTCTGTTTTTATCTATTGTATGTTTACTTTAATTCTTTTTGCTTGGAATTATTCAGAAAATGGTATTTAATCATTTTCTTAAAAAGAAATAATGATTTATGTTCGACCTTCTCCGGTCTCAGGTCTTCAACGGTCACTAGTTTCCAAAGACCTTCATCTATATTGATCGATTATTGTCAACTATATTCCTGATACAAACGTTTATTTATCCCCCAAACAATGTTGAAAATAGTTAAATGAAATATCTTTATATCATAAAAAATGTTCCCCGCAGGAAACCATTTTACTTGTATCCGTTGGTGAAAGTTCTGAATGAAGGACTGTAAAATTTGAATTTAGCATTGTTTCAGTTGGTTTTATGTTGAAAAAGTGTTTTCAGGAGAGAAAAAATCCTGAACTTCAGGCAAATACTCGAATCAATATCCGATTTTTAAAAAATAGTTAATGTGTTTTGAAAAGATAGAAACGACTGATGTACAGCTAACTTTCAATCAGTACTTTAAACTTTTGGATTTCTTAATGTATCGTTGATGCTCAATTTAAAAGAAATCATACTCTTGAAATATGAATGTATACATGTTCCCACATTACATATTATGATAATTTAAATTGAATTGACAGCCACATGTTCATTTTTTTACACCACTTTGCTGTTATTGGTTCTTAATAATGATTTCCTTTTACAGCGTCTGAATACATAAAATAATAAGAAAAGTACATTCACATAAGAAAGTGATATACATACCTTCCAAGTTATCCCTTACAACTGAGACCGGAGGGTAGGAGGAGACCGGTTGACCATAATGTTGCTCAAACGTGTAGTCGGGATATTCTACAGATATTTCTTTTGGTGCATTTATCCAGAGGTCTTTGTACATACTGCTATGAGTAGGTTCTCCATATTCGTCAAGAGCTGAATTTCATCAATACAAATGATCGGGTAAGATGAGTTTTCAGAGGAAAACAACAAATTTAGTAAACACGAATCAACAGCTAATTGTTGCATTAATAATCTCATATTATACGTACACATCCATTTTTTGCATTACATTCAAAGAGTAGCTTCATGTGTTATTTAATTCATATCACAAGATAAACAAACTTATATCACCAGTAGGTCACCGTTTACTTTTTGAAACTATGTAATAAGGTGATATATGACATATATGAGATTGGCACACTATGCCTAATTTTCACGGGAATATTTTCTTTTTCATTTGATTCTAAAGGAAGTCTAAGTCTTAAATAATCAACGTTAGATCGGAAAAAAGAAAAGAAACACACTATCACGCCCGTTTAACTCACAACGAGTGAAAAATGTCCATCGGTAAAAATGTTGTGAGCAACTTCCGTTCCTCGTTATGAGCACCCATCTTTTACGTGTGACACGATAAACAAAGTGAGTTTTTCATAATTTTTTAATATTACAGACATTTATGTAAAAATATCGAAATGCAGTTAGCTAGCGATGTGTTTTCCGAGTATGCACATGTAAAGATATTGCCTGTTTGTGGACAATTTGATGGAAATACCATGCGACGCAGTCAGTCGGGGTAGCAGGAAAACTGGAGACAACTTCTCTTTGGAATTTATTTAACATTGAAAACGTCGATTCTGGTGACGTTTTGTGCATTCTAACCTAAAACAGATGCCCACAAGTCTTCAGCGTGAAGTATTATCTGAAAATCTTCATAGAAACGATGATATACCCTTTTTTGCTTTAATCCTCGTTGTGAGCACCATAACCTCGTTGTGAGCAAAGCAAGCACAGTGCGTGTATGGTTTTAATATGTAATTCAAATGGTGAAAATATATTTTTCAATCTACCACAGCAATTAAAACGTTTTTGCAAAGCAGCATTTCTTTGCAAGACGTTGTGCATACCCCAAAGGGAGGCAGTTTTGAACTGTCCGTCTGCCAGTATGTCAATTTGTCCGAAAACTAAACATTGGCCATAACTTTCTTTTAGTAAACGGGTTTGATTCATTTTTGAACGCAACATCCCTTAGCACAAGACCATAGTGTTGGCCATAGTGTTTAGGCACAGCACATCTTTGGACAAGGCTTTTCAGCTATCCTATATTCTTTTGACCTTGACCTCTGAATGACCTTCACCTTGAAGGTCAAATTGTCCAAAAACTTAAAAATTGGTCATAACTTCCTTAATAGCATACGGATTCTACTCATATTTTGAAACAACACCTCTTTAGGAAAGACCTTCAAACTGATCTGTATTTCTTTTACCTTGTACCCTGAATGACCTTCTAGAACATTAAAAAACTTTAACATTGGTCATAACTTAGTAAGTGGAATTAATTCATATTTGGACACAATGCCCCTTTGGACAAGACCTTCCAACTGACCTATATTTATTTCACCTTGACCTTGAATGAGCTTCACATTGAAGATCTAATTGTCCAAAAACAAATAAGCTATTTGGTCCATAAATCAAAGGCTAAAGAACCACTTCAGGGGCATTGTCAACTTACCGTGATAGTTCTTGTTTTACATAACTTGGTCAGTCTTCAGCTCAGGATAAACACACGTATGTGTGTATCACACAGATTGTGAAATTGTTGAAATATTCATAAACTCCCCGTGATGTTCACTCGTGCCACACTAGAGTATACGAAATAAAATAGCTGATTTACCTCCTCTGTTAATCTGATGACTTGTGAATATGAAGAATATTTTTCAAAAAAGAAAAAAAAAGAACTATTGCAAAGAAAAACTATTGTACAAAAACGTTTTGATTGTTTTTGGTAGATTGAAAATTGTATTCTTGCCATTTGAATTACATATTAAAACCAGACAAGCACTGCGCTTGTCTTGCTCACAACGAGGTTATGGTGCTCACAACGAGGATTAAAGCAAAAAAGTGTATATCTTCGTTTCTATGAAGACTTTCAGATTATAATTTACGCTGGAGACTTGTGGGCATCTGTTTTAGGTTAGAATGCACAAAACGTCACCAGAATCGACGTTTTCAATGTTAAATAAGGTCCAAAGAGAAGTTGTCTTCAGTTTTTCAGCTACCCCGACTGACTGCGTCGCACGGTATTTCCATCAAATTGTCCACCAACAGGCAATATCTTTACATATGCATACTCAGAAAACACATCGCTAGCTAACTGCATTTCGATATTTTTACATAAATGTCTGTAATCTTCAAAAATTATGAAAAACTCACCTTGTTTATCGTGTCACACGTCAAATATGGGTGCTCACAACGAGGAACGGAAGTTGCTCACAACATTTTTACCGATGGACATTTTTCACTCGTTGTGAGTTAAACGGGCGTGACTATGTAATTTTAGCAATTTACCAACTAGTGTTTAATGATACTATAGATTTCGATACTTTAAATCATAATGACTGCCCGGTAGGCTAAGTTCGACTCCATAAACTATTTTTTTTCATATTTCTTTTACTTTTTTAATTATTTGCAGCATGCAGCACTAGTGGATGAATCATTTGTTTAATTGTTTATTTTTTAATTCTTTTTTTCTCTTTTTTTATTTCATTACTTTAATATTTACATCTATATATAACTTTTTCATTATTTCAATATGTAAAGTCATACAATATGTGATTTGCATGCACAAAACATAGTACCGTAGTCATGTTTTGCAAACTATTTAAAAAAGGAAACATAAAAAATAGTGCTTCTTTAAGATTCGAACCTACAACATCCAAGTTGAAATTGAAAAGTCACGTCACTGTTGCTATTTATGTCGCACCCCCGAGTTTGATTTTGATTTGAAAGATCATGAATATGACTCAATGACCTGTTTCTATATTCCATACATTTGTCTCTTGTATAGAAACAGTTCTGACTTTAGCCATCTAAGGCCTTTATGTTTCTTTTTGCATGAAGTTTCAAAGTTTTGTCACGTTTACATTTTACCCTTTTATTGTATTACTAAATTTCGAGTCTGTGTGAGTAACGCAGTAAGGGCTATTTTTGCATAGTTTTACTTCTTTTGGTATCTATCGCGGTTTACGATGTGTAAATTACGCTCTTTGTTTTCTACACAATAACTTAGTCTGTAGGCATGCTACGGAATTCCATAAACGACAGCCTACTGTTTACTGTCAACTGCCTACGGTCAACTGCTTACTGTCAACTGCTTACTGTCAACTGCCTACTGTCAACTGCTTACTGTCAACTGCCTACTGTCAACTGCTTACTTTCAACTGCTTAATGCTTACAGCGACTGTTTAATGCTTACTTGATGTTCATTGATGAATGCCAACTGTTACACCTGTCAAATACCCAAAACAGCCTGAAAGTAAATGTTGGCTTTTTACGTACTTCTTCCAATGTGTTTATATGTTATAGTGAGGCCGTTTGAAACAGTATTGGTCAAGGAATTACAGTACTCTGTATCATTAATGAAGACTTTGACTGAAACCTTGGGACTCGTTACATTTATACATGTACATGTATAATTCTCGTTATACTAAGCAGAAATATAAGTATATATCTTTGCAGACATCTGGAACTTTTCCAAATCATAGACCTGTTAACTGTATAAAAATGTTATCAAACCAAATATTACAAGTTTTTTTCTGTCATTAAATCTTGTTCGGTAATTTTGAGCTACCAAATAAAACTGCTTGCTGAATTATTTATACATGTGTATCTCTGTTCAAGCTTGTAAAAGACAGTCATTTAGATACATCTACCATATAACATATATATTATTATATTTGTTCATTAGATGATATTGACCCTATCCTAACTATAGTACTTAATGATATTTTTAAAACGGAGGCCTTGTAATTTCAAGAACGTCGTTGTTTTTACATTTAAATTACAACGGTCAGTTTTATGTTCGCATTTTGAAAATAATGCTATCATATTTTTTTCGAAAATTATCTAGATAATGGTGCTCAAAACGATTTTCAGACAAAATTATATATACCAGTCACGTCTCGGATTACCAGTAGTTCATTCTGATAACCGTTAAACGTACTGGGAGAGTATACCAAATCATACATGGAACCGTTTAGTTGTATCTAAAAAGTTAATACTTGTTCTGGTGATTGTAGACCGTACATTTATACCTTAATTCTACAAAGCCTTAGATTTGACTCAAGAAATTGTTACTTTAGTAGATGTTAAAAAAATATTCGACAGAAGCATGATGCCAAACATGTCAATTATTGTGTTATAATTGGAAAGTCGATGCATAATAAAATCATTGAAAGATCTTTGAGTTACGTGGACATTATTATTTAATACAAAGGAGTGTTAGTAATTGTTTAACGATATGATGAACTGCGGTATCCTAAATTTGAGGCCTTCCGCATGTAATTCTTAAGTTTTTGCAGTTTTGCCTGTGTTACATTCTGATTTTTATAACTTATGATAAAGGCATTAAAACCACAGGAAAGAAAACAGATCAATCAATATATTGCTGGACGGCTGTCTTTTTATTTCATTGTCTTTAGGTTAATTTGTAAAGCTGTTTTGAAGAGAAATATTCAGTTAACTTGCCAGATTTTGGAGCTTCAGGTGTATTTCTTATGGAACTAAAAATATAACGTAATCTTCATCTTCCTAATACATACTTTTCGCGATCCTATGCATTTAAAATTGATGGACTAAGACACTATTGTGGACAATGTTGAATATCATTTTTTCCAACTTGGTCATGTTACAACATTCAACAAACAAACTTTGCTTTATGGTTAACATATATATAACCATTTTCATTTCATTTTGTCATAATTTTGTTTTCCGGGGAGCTAAACATAAACAAAATTACAAGAAAATTATGATATTTTATTTTTAAAGAATTTTTTTATTTACAATTAAAATGAAAAACAAAATACACTTATTGATTATAACACCACATAAAAAGTGTTTAGTCCCAATAATAAGACCAGTAAGCTAATATTTTCTTGTATACACCGTTATTTAAAAATAAAAATTATTACACGCCTGTAAAAAATCAAAATCTATATAACATATTTGTAAAGTTTCGGGGAAGTAATTAATATAAAAGCAGAATTATAATTCAAAGTTCTGTTATGAATTATATAATTGTTATGAGATTAATCATATTAATGTAAATATACTCTGCAATATTAATTGATATACATGTTGTAAGAAAATCTCTACACTATCACGATGTCTTAGAACTGTTTACCTTAGTTGTCAAACTTCTAGAATAGTAATGACTTTCATTGGATGATTCTGGCAAATACGGAGGCAGATTTGCTCTATGGTTTTACTTGCGGTAATTGCAAAAAGAAGTAGAAAAGATAACCAACCTTAAAGTTCACTTTTAAGTGTGTTTGTTAACAAGATAATTATAAAAATTATATAAAAGATGGATTTTAAAACAAACACGTCAGAAAATATATTGTAACATCAACATGATCATTTTGTCTATCAGAAATTTTTAAGTAAATTTAAATAGTTAAGAATCTATTATTTTTCAGAGTTTTTCAATAGCACAATGGCTTTTCATAAACGTAAAATAAGCTGATCCCAGCTGTAATTTATCACTTCATGTTTGCACTCTTTATGTCATTGAAATATTGAACGTTTTTGAAACAATTTGAATACAGCCAAGTTTGTCTTTGTTTATGCTTTCAGAAGGAAGCCAGTTAAACTCGTCTATAAGCACAAATACATTTATGTAGTCCTTTTCCTCTTCCATTGTAATTTCAATATTTTCATACAGGTGTATTGGTTCTGTTACTTGTCTGTGAAGTCAATGAAAGTATAGGCTGTTCCTCCATTGAAATGTTTCTGTCAGATTTATCATCCTCTGTACTGGAATAAAATTGATTCTATAATTAACCTTCAAAGCACATATGTTTGCAACATAAACTATCAAGAATCAACTTAACATAAATGCATAACATAACATCTAATAAGGAATTACACATTTATAAGCTATAACTAACAGCCAATGAAAACTGAACCAAAATGATCTCGTAAATGAACTCACACATGTTTGATTATGAGAGAATGTTTTGCCTAAATTTCACCAGTGATTTCACCAGTATATTACAGATATTCTTCTAGAAATGTTGTCAAATGAAAGTTTAATAAACTATAAAATTCTAAATAAAATAAGGGAGTGTTGACATAATGGTCCAGATCTCCGCCACTCAACCGAGGAATAGTGGGCTCAGGCCCGTCAATGTTGATTGTCGAACACAGATACTTTGTGAATAATTTATCATTAAGTTGATTTACCCTAAAATGAGTCCTATATTTGACAATTTATCAATTACCTGTGCAAAAGGCACGTGGAACCATTTCATAACATAATCAAAGCAGTGTGCAATGGTGGGACATACACAAGTCATTGCAATGAATTCGAAATTACAAATTATTAGGCTATAAAATAATCCTTTTTAATTTACTTACCATTGTTTTCCGCAAAGTTTACCTTCAACAAAATGGCGGGCGCACATGTGTGTACATTCGGAATACTTCTATTTGATCCATACATAGACTTAGACTGTCAATAAGCAGTTAGCAGTAGGCAGTGAGCAGCAGGCTGTCCAGTTAGCAGTAGGCAGTGAGCAGTAGGATGTCGTTTATGGAATTCCGTAGCATGCTGCTTTAATCTTTCATTCAAATTAATACGGGTAAAATAGTATGACATACATTTCTGTTTCGAGTTCACGGTGCAACTCTTGCTTTTATATTAAATATGTGCTTCAAAGTTATAGACATGCCAATACAATTAACACACAAACAGAGACGTTTATCGTACAGACGTACCTGATTTTTAAAATCATAATTGTACAAGAAGAAAGTTTTAATGTGAACTCTTCTATGATTAATGATAAATGCATACTTACGTAATTTTAGAGTGTTTTTTTTTTTCTTATTACTTTTTTCATTATTTTCTATGTGGAAATACATTGTTTTTGTTGTTGCTGTTGTTACTATTATCAATACAATACAATAAAAATAATTCCTAAAAATAACATAGCATTTTGTCCCTAACATGTAAATTCTATGCATCATCAAACATAATTCATAAACATTTTAGAATAGCTTCCTCACCTGTTCTACACGTAAAATTCCACTGTCCACCCCACGTGCTTTGCTTCTCGTAGCAGACAACATCGGGCATTTTATCAAGCTTTGCAAACTGGAATAACGCCGACATTCCTGACGGCCCGGCGCCGATAATGCACATCTTTTTCGAAGTCATGTTTCTAAATTCTACAAGTATACAATATAAAGATAGGCACAATGTTTCAGTATAAATACAGTCCAAAAACAAACAAAAAATATCTAAACCTGTTTATTTACATGGGCAACTCCAATGCTAAGGGGAAGTAACATTTCAAAGGTAAAAATGTAATATCATTGGTAGAGATTTTACATATTCCTCGTTTGTGCTTAAATTTTATCGTGTTTTTTGTCTTTATTCTAATTATTATACATAATACATGTATATAATATTTATTATAACATTTCATCATATATTGATAATGAATACCATTTAAATATAGAACATCGACTTTGTCCTCCCTTATTTCCAGGTTAGTCCATTTTCTTGTTTTATCATAAGCACGTGTTTCATTTTATTGCAATATATAATTTATTATTAGCACGTGTTGTAATTTATTACAAATTATAAATCGGATATAGTGGATAGAGGTATATCATTATAAATAAGGAGATTGTTCTTTAACAAATGTAAACATAAAGATTTATATTTTGGGGATTAACAAAGACACGTTTATTCAAAAATAGGCTGACGTCTTTGATATTCATCATCACCATCATCAAAACTTAAATTGAGAGTAAACTATGAAAACCAAAGCGTGTTCAATTTAACACAAAAAGTTATCCTTTTTTATCTGGCTTTAAATTAAACATGTTTTCACCGTTGAATCGTGATATGTCATAAATCTCAATCATGTGCTACGTTAATATAAAGTCAATAGTAATACCATAAAGCAGTCAGGAGATCTATGGCGTGATAATTTGATATATCATTAATGGAAGTACACAAATGTATATGCATGTGTGCAGTTTGTAATAACATTACCTTTATCGTTTTATGATTGCAATTAAGCATGAACAATTCACACTTAATTTTCGCACCTTCAGAAATGTTCGTTTTTTTTCGGTCTTTCTATTTATTACCCGTCTGATTTGTATCGGTTTGCATTGGTGGCTGATGGTGGCTATATCTATATATGGCGGCATTGCGACAACGTACCACACGACAAAGCACCGTTTGGCGTGCTTCGTAAATGACAGGACGACAAGACAACAGTGCGACAACGCACGGCCGCTTGGCGAGTTTCGCTTGCGACAAGACGACAAGATGAAAAGGCGATAATGATATAGGTTGCTTGTCGCTATCGACAACGCAACGCGCAAAGTGTACCAGCCACTATAGTTAACTACAGTAAAGGTAAACTTAGTAATGTTCTTTATCAATGCAGTATTTGAATAATAATTAACCATATGAATCATTGATATTCGTGAAATATTACCAAACGCATTTTTAGTAAAATATTTACCCGTGCGACTGTACGGCTCTTCAAGCCTTTGATATATTTATCGTCGTGATATAAATGATGACATCAATGAAAACGACACAAATTGTCAGTAGCGTACACTTCCATGGATATCAGAAATTATAATTCTGTTTCTTTATACGAATTAGCACATGTTTTGTTGTTTGATGCTTTATTTCTACAGGTACATAGTTATAAAGACGGTAGTTAATGCACAATACTAACCTTTGGGGAATCAAAAAGTAACAGTTAATTCTGACTCATTATTAATATCCAATCTTTTTAATAAGACAATTATAAGACTTTATTTAAAATAAATGTGTTATATACCGGGTATGTTACTGACTGGATATTTTGTACTTATATTCATAACACATCAGTAACCTACATCATTGACATTATGTATTTGGTTAAGAAATTGAAAGTTTTGGATAAATGAGAAGCCGTTAAGGTCTGCTAACACTGAATGGATAGAATATTTTAAACTGTCTACATCAATTGTATGTTTTACATAAACCATGGTGTATATGTGAAATAGAGAAGATGCGATAACACTTTACAGCCTTCAACTATGCAAATTAGGCCAACTTTAATGCAATATGATATATGCACTGTCAAACAAACGAGGTTTAAACAGTTGAGTTTAAACAGTTTTTACAATCGGCGACACAAACATTGAAAGTTAAATATGGATAAAAAGATCTGTATAATTGGTGCTGGACCTTGCGGAATGGCAACATTGTTTCATTTTTCAAAATTAAAACAAATGCCTGATGTCGTTTGTTATGAGAAGCAGCGAACTTGGGGAGGGTTATGGAATTTTTCTTGGAGAACAGGTATAAAAATTTACAGTATGAAAACATAAAATACCTAAATGTTGTTGAATTTGATAGACATAGTCTAAGACTATGTTCCTACACGCTTGAAATTGATAGGTGAAAGTATAAATTTAAGAAAATGTAAACTTTTGGTGCCTTCTGGGTGTCCTGCTTTGGTGTGTTCAGGGGGCGTCGTCCTGTGAACGTTGCCTTTGCCTTGTTGATCTTTATTCTTGTTATTTTGTTTATATAAATTGAATTTGAATACCACGTCTTGCTATGTTGCCCCACGTAAAGTGAACTAAGAAAAAAAAATATACCATCAACAATTCCTTTGCATCTTTAGAATATTAGCTTCTAGTAACAATACTTCTAACAGAAACACAACTACAAATTGTTATCATACTTTGAAATTACAAACTGAAATAATTACAAATGTTTCTGCTTCTTAAGTCTGAATTATTTCATTGTATTTGTTTTCTTTCAAAATGTTAATCAATGTAGTTCCGTATTTCTTTTTAACATATTCATATTGAAACAGTTGATATGGATGTTTTTCATTACTGTCATTCTTAATGTAAGCTAAAATGCTATTCTTTGGATGAATTTGTTTTGTCTTTGCCATCCCTTTTTTATATTTGTCAAAGGTATTTTGTATGCAAATAAACATAAAGTATGAAGTAGAATTAAATTGCATAATTTTGTTTTCATTTAAATGTTGTCTTATTCAAAGAGAGTTTTATTTTTTCTCCTAAATCTAAATATATATTAAACCAGGAGTTGATGAGCACGGAGAACCTTGCCCAAATGGAATGTATAGAAACCTATGGAGTAATTCAATAAAAGAAATTATGGAATTTCCGGATTACACATTTGAAAAACACTTTGGTAAAACTACGCCTACTTATTTGCCTAGGAGTGCCATGAGGGACTATTTGGAAGGTAAAGAGTTTTGGTTTATTTGTTCAATAAGTATTTTTAGTGCGATCTAATATTAAAATTTTCGAAAATAGTCTAAACCTGTGTACAATTTAAGATTTAAACAATAGCACACTTTGTTTGAATTTGATAGCATTGGTAAATAAGTATATTCATATGTGTAATATGTTTTATTCAAATTTTTATCATTTAATAGCTATGATTTCGACAACATGAGACTTTTAACATAATCACTTATAACTATGTAAATAGTCATGTTTATTGTAGGTGACATATAGTCCATTGGGCGGGTTACTTAAAGTGATTTGTTATTTTCAGGTCACTGGACAAATGGTGCATGCACAGATCTTAAGAAGTTTATAGCGTTCAATACAGTAGTGAGATATGTAAAATTTAATGACGATGAGAACAATTTTATCGTCACAGTAGTTGATCATAGCACTGGCGAGACAAGAGAAGAAATATTTTCTCATGTTGTCGTTGCAACTGGAATTTTCAACACTCCAAATGCACCAGAAATCAACGGTATTGGTGAGTTTCACGGTCGTATTCTACACGCCCATGATTTCCGCGATGCACAAGAGTTTACAGGTAAAAGAGTTCTGCTCATAGGAGCTGGATTTTCTGGTGAGGATCTTGCTCTTCAGATGCTTAAATATAATGCAGAACGGGTTATTTTATCTCACAGAACTGCCCCAAAAAGTTCCACATGTATTATGCCAGCTGGCATCGAAGAAAGACCGCAGGTTGATAGGTTTGAAACAACAAGAGTCCATTTCATTGACCAAACATTTGCTGATATTGATGCTGTCATATTCTGTACAGGTTACATTAATCACTTTCCTTTCCTTGAAAGTAGATTTCGGATAGATGAGAAAACGCATTTGTATCCAGAAGGTTTATACAAAGCTGCTTTGTACATTAAAGCAGGAAACAGAAATTTGTTCTACGTTGGAGCACAGGAGCAACTTTTTACATTTCATCTTTTCGATGTAATTGCAAACTGGACCGTAAAGTAAGTAATAATCTCAATTTTTATATGATACAGTTTTTTTCTTTTTGTTTGTCTACTCTCATTAAAAACTACTGTACAGTGTAGATGCAATAAAAATGAGGAAAAAAACACGAACATAATCAATAAAACTATTTAAATGCTAAGTTTGTTTGAAACACATAATTAAGTTATTGTTTATCTGAATTTACAAAATATCTTCAGATATATCGTAGGTCAGTTGAAAGAAGAGCCAAAATGTCAAGAAGAGATGGAAACTGACGCTAATATCTGGCACTCTAGATGCGAAGCAGTTAGAAGTGAAACTGATGCGTTTGAAGTTCAGTCTGACCTTGTTGATCATTTGGCTAATCTCGGAGGATATACAAAAGATATTATGAAAACTGTGCCGCATATCCGAAGATGGTTCCAAGAAAGAAAGAGAATAGATAAAGGGCTTGCGAACTACAGAGATGTTTGTTATGCAAATATCCACAGTGGAAAAATGGCGCCGAAGCAAACACCGTTTATGGAGAATTACGATGATAGCATTGAGGCGTACTTGAAGTTTAGTGTTTAAATCTTTATATAAACCAGCATGCCTTCAGATTCATGCTAATATTCATGAAAATATTGATAATTTATTTAAAAGTAGGATTTTGCAAAGTGACCAAAGAAAGCAATTTACACATTGCAAATGGCACTTAGAATCCACGTAAATAACAATACAGAGGTCAAAATATGAAGAAAAAAACTTACTGTGTTAGTTGCACAATAGAGATATGGTGATAAATACTGCAATATCAGTCATCAATCACACATAACTTGTAAATTATTACTTGAATCTTTTAACTTTTCTTGAAATCTCTGTAAATGTTTCTCAAGTTTGATTTTCTTGATTTTTTTTGCCTGATCTGAAGGCATGCAGTTTAAAGAAAGTTTACTCAAATGTCTAAACTCTTCTTTTTGTCTTCATTTTTCAAACGTGTGTGAATACTTTACAATGTTTCATTTCGCTTTTGCAAACTAGTTAACGATGTTTATTTCAATATTTGTTGTCAATAACTCTTCAAACTAAATAATCTCAAGACTATAAATTCAAAATTAAGATATTTTTTTTATATAACATCTTTGTAAACATATTATAAAGTATCTTCATTCCATGTGCACGTAAGTTGTTTATTAAGTATAATTGAGTGGTAAAATTAACCCTAGCTGATTATTGGGCCAGACAAGCGTAATTTCATATATACTTTCTGGACAAAAGAAAGTGAATGTCAAGCTAAATGTAAAGATATTGGTCTCATTAAAAAGCTAATGTAAAATTAATTGTGGGACATATTTGTCTTCAATTAAGTGGTAATGTTTATACTTTTTGTGTTCTCTTCTCTTTATTTTCTTTCTTTAGAATTTACTTAATATTATAGAAATGTTTAAGCTCCAGGCTTTATGGTTTCAAGGGAAATTGTTTTAAAAACTTCACAATATACATATATTGGAAATCTATGACACCAGCTAGTTTTGACCCTGGGGCTTTCATTTAAACAATTTTAGCCCTGTCGATGAGGTTTCGTGCCAAATATCTTAGGTCTAATTATTATGGCTGCAGAGGAAATAGTTCTTAAAGAATTTACCATAAACATAAAAGACAAACTCATGATCCCCTTGAGTGGTGCCAATTTGACTAAATGGCTTTTATTTGAACAAAAATGGAAGAAGGCTACTGCCAAATATCTAAGCTATAGCCTTTATAACTTCAGAGAAACTGATCTTTAAATATTTTTCCTTCGGTTGCCATGGCAACCTGAGTGATGCATGCAATGATATATTTTACAACTTTAAAAGATCTCCTAGAAAGTTTTGATGTTATTAACCTTGCGGTTAAGGAGAAGGTGTTGTATAAGGAAGTGTGGACGGACGCAAGACGACTGACGGTGAGCTAAAATATATGACGTCAGACTGATAAATGTGTTGTTATAGGTTCACAGTGATTACATTTTTCAGCTTACTGTAAACATAAAAAAGAAAGAAAGTTTTATAACATACAGATTTAGTTATTGAACTTAGAAAATGAAAAATATGTGTATATATTTACCTTCCATATAATCTCTAACAACTGAGACCGCAGGGTAAGAGGATGTCGGTTTACGAAAATGTTTTTTCAAACGTGTAGCCGGGATATTCTAGGCTGATTTCTTTTGGCGCATTTATCCAGAGGTCTTTGTACATTCTGTTACTGCTTTGTGTAAATAAGATTGTTTTCAATTCAATGTTCTTTTATAAGACAAGAAACGTTGGTGGTTAAAAAGTCGATTATAAAAATTCAGAACGAAAATAACTTTGGTAAGATCTGTACGGAAATAAAATCTCTATAAAAATAATGCAGGTATGAAAATACATCTTTGTACCCCCGAAAATAAGAACTATATGGAGGCATGAATTATACGGAAATAAGGTCTATACTAAAATAGTACCTGTATGAAAAAAATAACTATATAAAAATATAATATTCACGAAAATAATATATACATATTTCAGATTAATAATACGAAAATATTTAAGATAACCGTATGATGAACTGTACGAAAATAAGATCTGTATGAAAATAATATATTTGAAAATAAGAGATATACAAAAAAACAGTATGTATGAAAATATCTATGTATAGCTAAAAGGTATGAAAAAATACTATATTAATATTTAACGTTATTGTTTTAATTAGATTATGCAAGGACCATGTGTTTATATTTGAAAGACGAAAATAATGAGGAAACACGTGAACGCGTATAACAAGTGTGTATATGATTATCGGTAGCAATTAACGCTAGCTCTAATACGATTATTGAATTATTGGATTATCGCACTTATCGTATAAACAGAAATACAATAAATTTATTTTGTACAATCATTTGAAGCATTCCCATCAACATAAAATGTTGTTTTCGTAAACGTGAACATATTTTCGTACAATCCAGTGCGTTCCTTACTTGTCATGCATTCTCTCGTATAATAAGTACACTTTATCTTTTATTGCATTTCATTCAAACTTCATATTTAGATCTAGCTATGAACATTATGCAACGATAAACTCGAGGAAATTAATTGCCGAATGAATTCAAAATTGATAAACGTTCTTTTTGTCATGATTATTTTTTATTTTTGAAACTGCATTAAAATTTTCCATTTAGAATTATTAGTAAATAATTTCGTCACATAGACCTTTCACCGTCTTGAGATGATAAGTTTAATATTTTGCCAGATATGATTACAATAATTACGTACATTTAAAATCCGAAACATTTTTTTTCCAAATATGTGCTTCGAAGCCAATGGACATGACGGACTGGAAATATTTTTTCGATATTAATGTTTAATATGATATAAGGTCCAGACCAATAACATGTGTGCAAAATTGCGGGTCACTCCCTCCCTCCGTTGTGTGTGTGTGTGTGTGTTTTTTTTTTTTTTTTTTTTTTTTTTTTTTTTTTTTTGTTGTTTTTTTTTTTTTCAAAAATATTTATTCTAATTGTGAAAAATAACGAAACCTTGAAAAGCGTCGCAACGATTTTCACTAAAATCGGGATAAAATAGCACACAAATACGATTTACAACAAAGACGCGCAAAGACTCGTGATGGTCCCTCTCTCTCTTAATTAATTTTGTATTAATTCATATTTTAATAAAATATAAGATGTTCACTTGAAAGGTTTTATACATCTAGGCCCCGCCTATTAATTTTCGTCTATTTCATATATGGAGTTACAAAATCGTTTACAAATGTTACTCGCGTTAGAATGTAAAAGAAAAGTGTGGTGTTGTAAACCTGAGTGTGTCAAGTTGACGCATTTGCATTCTCAACGTCATGATGCACACCATTAAACGTATTGTGTACGTTCTATCATTTACATTTCTACATGTCGCAAATTGGAAGTTATACATGTGTAAATACAGTTTGCAATTTATCTAAGTTGCATGTTAAAAGCTTCAATTTTATCAAATCAAGATAATCAAAATGCTTAATACCAGTGCAGTATGTAACTCTCGGATCGACAATAAGATTTTTACTTATCTGTTTAGTAGAACCGAACTATCGACTGTCAAGATTTAAAGGCTGGATTTTTGGCGACGAATAGACTCCATAAAACTGGAGAATACTAGTTTCAGTCTGTTTCAAATGCTTAACTATTTATTAAATTAAAATTGACCGGCGTTCTGTTTAATGTACTGTTGAATGTGTCAAAGAAAGTCTGAAGCCCCGTAAAGCAATTTAATCAGGTACATGTATACAAAATAAAAGTTCTTGTAATCAGTTAGGATAAAAGTGCATTTCTTAATCATCTCAATATATAATTACTAAAGATTGTCCAGTAACGCTCGGACGCTTACCGTTATCGTTTTAAAGGGTGATAATTGTGTCTCAAGCATATTATTCATTTTTGTTCAATTGCCTCCCTTTTAGCACGATTAACGTGCTGTTACATGTACATGAAGCGAATCCAAATCTTTTTGATCGATTCTCGATGTCGCGTACAATAATATAGATAAATAGAAGGCAATGATACCACACGATATGTTATTGGTTTGTGTTAATTAATACCTAGACATAACTTAAACAGA
>NW_026856120.1:0-49051 GCF_026571515.1 Ruditapes philippinarum
TTGGGGCATTGTATTGCACGATTTCCCAAAACTTTGTTCCCCTTTTCCTCTTCTATTGCAGCCCTCCCTCTTTTTTACCAATGACTGAGTAAATTGATGTTCCAGCCCCAGTTTTATTGTGTCGCCTTGAAAAAGGCAACATTTTATCGTGCGTTATTTTGTCCGCGTGTCCCCTTTAACTTGTCCAGAGCGTAAGTCAGTTCATTATAAGTTTCAGATTGACTGCATGCTTCCTATAATGACCCGAAGTGCCAATGCACAAGAACTGGACTCTGCACTTCTTAATTTTTGAGTTATTGCCCTTTGTTAATTTCAATACTTTATTTCTGTCCGGGCCATTTCTCCTAAGTTATAAGAAGCTTTGGACTTAAAAATTCAAGGATGAATAGATCTCATTAAGAAGAAGTGCAGTGCCTTAAGAACCACGTTTACTAGCATATCTTATTTTTTGAGTTATTGCCCTTTGTTAATTTTCATACTTTATTTTTGTCCGTGCCATTTCTCCTACAGTATAAAAGCTATCGACTTGAAACTTCATAGGATGATAGATCTCATTAAGAAGTGCAGTACTCAAGAACCAGTACTCTGCATTTCTTATTTTTTTGAGTTATTGCCCTTTTTAATTTTCATACTTTATTTTTGTCCAAATATAAAAGCTATGGACTTGAAACTTCATAGGATGATAGATCTCATTAAGAAAAAATGCAGTGTACAAGAACCGGTACTCATGAGTTATTACCCTTTATTAATTTTTCATACTTTATTTTTGTCCGGCTTATAATTTCTCATAAATTATAAAAAGCTATGGACTTTAAAATTCATAGGGATGATAGATCTTATTGATAACAAGTTTAGTGCACAGAAACTGCTTTCTGCACTCCTTTTTTGAGTTCATTGCCCTTAGTTAATTTTTATGTTTCATTTTTGTCCTAGCCATTTCTCCTAAACTATATTGTTCAAAAGGGGACACATCCCTCTCGTGGAGTTCTAGTTTTAACAAGAACCGGTTGAACCGGGTGATGCTCCCCGAGAAGGTTCTGGACACAGGAAAGTAAAAAAAAAAAATGAACAAAGGGCAAAAAATCCAAAATTAGGCAAAGCCGAGTTATGTTTTTTTGCACTACACTTCTATTCAATGATTTATCTATCTATCGTATACTTACTTACTTACTTTATAAAGTTTCCTGATGACATCAGAGTTATTCCTGGGTAAAATTCAAAGTGTAAAAATGAACAAAGGGCAATAACTCCAAAAATTAGACCAGGCTTGTTTTAGGTTCTTTTAAGTATTACAGTTCTATCCAATTATATCTAGCTACCTACAAAGTTTCAAGTTGATATCTCCAATAGTTTAAAGTTATGTCCCGGACAAAAAGTCAAAAAGTAAAAATAAACAAAGGGCAATTACTTCAAAATAAGGCAAGGCAGAGTAATGATTTTTAAGCATTGCACTTCTACCCAATGAGACCTATCTATCTACAAAGTTTCATGCTTGATATCTCTTATAATTTTAGAGTAATTGTCCCGGACAAAGTTCAAAGTGTCAAAATGAACAACAAAGGGCAATAACTCAAAAAAGTTAAGCAGGCAGTGTTACAGTTCTTGTGCACTGAAAACTGACTCAATGAGATCTATCTACCTACAAAGTTTCATGTTGATATCTCTTATACATTTAGAGTTATGTCCCGGGCAAAGTTCAAAGTGTAAAATTAACAAAGGGGATAATTCAAAAAATTAGGCAAGGCAGAGTTACGGTTCTTGTGCACTGCACACCTACTCAATGAGATCTATCTACCTACAAAGTTTCATGTTGATACCTTTTATACTTTAAGAGTTATGTCCCGGACAAAGTTCAAAGTGTAAAACTAACAAAGGAGGATAATTCAAAAATTAGGCAAGGCAGAGTTACGGTTCTTGTGCACTGCACATCTACTCAATGAGATCTATCTACCTACAAAGTTTCATGTTTGATACCTCTTATACTTTAAGAGTTATGTCCCGGACAAAGTTTTCAAAGTGTAAGATAAACATAAGGGGGATAATTCAAAAATTAGGCAAGGGCAGAGTTACGGTTCTTGTGCACTGCACATCTACTCAATGAGATCTATCTACCTACAAAGTTTCATGTTGATACCTCTTATACTTTAAGAGTTATGTCCCGGACAAAGTTCAAAGTGTAAAATAAACAAAGGGGGATAATTCAAAAATTAGGCAAGGGCAGAGTTACGGTTCTTGTGCACTGCACACCTACTCAATGAGATATATCTACCTACAAAGTTCATGTTGATATCTCTTATACATTTAGAGTTATGTCCCGGACAAAGTTCAAAGTATAAAAAATAAACAAAGGGGGAATAATTCAAAAATTACGGGCAAGGCAGAGTTACGGTTCTTGTGCACTGCACACCTACTCAATGAGATCTATCTACCTACAAAGTTTCTACTGCTTGATTATCACCTCATTGTTGTTTCAAAGTTATGTCCCGAACAAGAAAAGGGGAAGGACGGACGGACGGACAAGGCGGCGACTATATGCTCCCCCGAAATTTTTCGGGGAGCATAATTAACTTGAACAGGGAAGCTTAGGCGCATTACCGGGGCGTCCCCGGAACAACACCGGCATCACCCTTAGCTCAACCGTGGTAAAACCAGTGATGGTTGGGATGATTTCCGTGAAAAGTTACATAGAAACAGTTTTTTTTCAAATCATATAGAATCTAAACAGTATTTTTATCACAACGCGAAATATCAGCCTTTTATATTAACACATTTCCGCCACATCTTTCGACACACTTGAGAAATTCACAAGTTTTTTACATTTGTGTATTTGTTTGTATGGATAATCAAAATCTTTTCATGTATAAAATATCTATTGAACATTACATTTCTAAGTTCTATAGTTGCAATTAAGAGCTTTAATTGTCTTTTTTAAAATAATTTCATTTTCTTGGCGCCCAATAAAACATTTTTTCTCTAAAATGAGACTGGGTTGTTTAAAACATATTTTCACAGTAAGCAATAACTTTAATTTGGTCCGCTAAATCAGTCTTTTACACAACATCAAAATTCAGTTCAGAATTCATGTCTCATTCTTGTGAGCAAAAAATTCTGAGTTCCTTTAGGATATGAGCGGAAAATGTTTAATTAACTCCCCCCGGTGGGGGATATAAAACTTAGTCTCCGACCATATGTCCGACCTGTCCCTTCCTTCCGTACTGTCCTTCCGTCCCCATTTTTGTTCCGGGAGCATATCTTAAAACATTTGAGGTAAACTTGAAACTTCAAGGTGGATAAATCCATATTTAGGAGAAGTACATGCACAAAAAAGATAAAATTCTACCCTGCATAATTTTTTTCCCTTTGTTATTTTTCAAACTTTAATTTTTGTCCACACATAACTCAAAAAACCTTTAAGATATCAACATAAAACTTCATTGTGGATAGATCTCACTCAGGAGAGGCAGTGCAAAATAAAGTGATAAACTCTACCCTTCATAGTTTTTGCAGAAAGCCCTTTGTAATTTTGCATTACTTTATTTTTTCACCTGATGGGCATAACTTAAAAAAATTTGCAGATGTCAATATGAAACTTCATAGGGGATATTATCTTATTGAGGAGGAAAGGAATGTTGTACAAAAGAATGATAACTGTACCCATATAATTTTTGAGTTATACATTTGTTATTTTTCATACTTTTTGTCCGGAGCATATCTCAAAAAGTGTTAGAGGTAACACCTTTTAAACTTCATAATTAGGTGGATAGATCTCATTGAGGAGGAGTGCTGCACACAAATGAAAAACCGACCCGTGAAGAATTTTTCAGTTATTGCCCCTTGTTATTTTTCATACTAAATTTTTTGTCCCAGAGTAAACTTCAAAAGCCTTTGAGAGATATTCAACATGAAACTTCATAGGTGTATAATCTCACTCAGGAGGTGTGCAGTGCATAAAGAGTGATAACTCTACCCCCATAATTTTGAGTTATTGCCCTTTTTATTTTTCATACTAAATTTTTTCATCTGAGTGGAGCATATCTCTAAAAAAAGCTTTTGAAATGTCAACATGAAACTTCATAGGACGTGGATAGAATCTTATTAGGAGGAATGTTGTGCACAAGAATGTTTATTTACCCTTAATAATTTTTAGTTTTGACATTTGCTATTTTTATACTTTTTTTCCGGGCTTATCTCAAAAGTGTTAGAGGAAATAACTTGAAATTCATACGGTGGGATAGATTTATTGAGGAGGATGCAGCACACAAGAATGAAAAACCTACCGGCATTGTTTTTCAGTTATTGCCCTTTGTTATTTTTCATAACTTAATTTTTGTTTCCCAGAGTATAACTACAAAGGGCCTTTGAGATTCAACATGAACCTTCAAGGGTGGAAAATCTTTACTCAGGAGGTGTCAGTGCATAAGAGTGATAACTCACCCCCTTCATTATTTTTTGAGTTTTGCCCTTTGTTACCTTTCATACTAAATTTTTACCAGAGTGGAGCTAACCCAAAAAATATTTGAGATTCAACATAAACTTCTATAGGTGGAAGATCTTATTAAGGAGGTTAAATGTTGTCTATCAAAAAAATGATAACTTTATCCATTTAATTTTTGATTGTCCTCTGTTATCTTTTATCTTTTGTCCGGAGCTTATCTCAAAAATTTGTACAACTTTCAAACTACATTTAAATCCTTGAATATCAACATGAAACTTCATAGGTAGATAATCTCACTCATGAGGTGTGCAGTGCCAAAAGGTGATAACTTTATCCTTCATAGTTTTTAGTTATTGTCCTTTGTATTTTTTCATACTTAATTATTTCAACCTGAGAGAGCATAACTCAAAAGGGTCTTTGAGATGTCAACATAAACTTCATTGGGGATTGAGCTTTATGAGAAGGAAGTTTGTGGCCCAAGAATGATACCCTTTATAATTTTTGAAATTGCCCCCTTTGTATTTTTCAAACTTTTGTCCCGAGCCTTATCCAAACATGAATATAACTAAACTTATGTGGATTGACTCATTGGAGGAGTGCGGCACACAAGACTTTTTAAGCGCTTCACTGGCATTATTATTCAGGGGTAATTGCCCTTTGTTACTTTTCATACTTAATTTTTTCCAGAGTATAACTACATATGTGGATAGATCTCCACTCAAGAGGTATCCCAGTACACAAGATTATGAATATAATATTTGTCCTACGATTCTATTATTGACATGGCTCTTGTAACAGTACATTATAATACCTTAAAAAAACCTCTAACAAGTTACCTGTCAATTCAATCCAACAATAGCCTATTGGAACGACACCTTAACAGTATACTTAAAAGTTTTTTTTTTGTATTTTTTCTTGTTTTTCGCGTGACAATCACTTGCTGCATTTCGCCAGCAATTTTTAACTTGCTATTAGTGTGTCCGTGATGGCCTGTTAATGCGGAACATCGTGGAGATCCGCCTCCTTCCCGAGAGAGAGAGCTACTAAAACAGATAGTATATATATAGTTGACACTGCTCTCGGACTCTCATTTTCTGTGAGTCTATTATTGAGAGATAATAAATTATATCTATACCTCTCATTTGTGCATCAGAGCTCTCTATCTATACACTTAGCATATCGTCGATCCGTGACACCAAAAACCGCATACAGACCGGGGAGCTCCAGGTCCATAATTCTTATCAATCGGGTAAAATGGTTTCCGCGCGGGAAGCAACATGGTTTTCAAATGATATCAAGATATTTCATTTAATCTTATTCTAATCATGTTGTATCAAAAATATGTACAATCAGTAACAGGTCCACAAGAAGGTCATTGGGAAACTGGTTGTACCGTTGATGACCGGGTGAGGTCGAACATAAAAACAAATATTTCTTTTTAAGAAAATGATTCAAATAGGCCTACCATTTTATGAATAATTCGAACAAAAAAATAAGTAAACACACAAGTTTACGCAGAAAATATCTCTATTATCATGGCATATGCCACTACGATCGAATATTTCAATTAGTATGTATCTCAAATTTTACAGACAATTAAATTGTTTATATAAAGAAACATTGATAATTTTCAACACATTATTCAAGTTTTCAACCTTAAACGGTAAATATTTAACAAATACAAATAATCACGTAACAGTTATTTTGTTCTAATTAGATGTATTCTGCCTAATTCCCCAGAGGTAAATCTCTCATCTATATATCTTATATATATTATATTTCCAGGTTTTTTGAAAGTTCAATTAAACAATCATGTAAGGTTTACAATCCCGTGCGTCCTCATGTACGAAAACAGGTGACGTGCTTTCCTCCAGCCTCAAAAGTTAAACGCGTTAACAATACCCTTGCGGTCTCCAGACCGCAATGTAAACGTAGCTTCACGATTGCGAATTTCACGACGACACAATACAGTAACGACTTAACTGTGCATAATGGATGAAGGGCGATTGTCGTTATATCGAGACATAAATGTACTACATGTTGATCAAAAGTCATGATTTTTCTTTAATTTAGTTTAAAATTTTATTCATTACTGTGTTCTGAAAATTCTTAAAGTCCGGGGTTATTTGCCCTAGTAAACATTAAATTAATATTATAATTTCATTAAAAAAAATGGCAATACAACTCCTAAATCATCGGAATCGGAATATTAAAAGAAAGCATACACAAAATCCGTTTAGGGTTTGCAGATATTTCACACACTGAACAAGTAAAATTATATTTGAAAGCAAATAAATAGTAAAAAATGACAGCACAAAACAAGGATGATAAGTGATTTAGATTCTGATTAATAGAAACAAATAAACATGGCCTTCTGGAAAAGCAAGTTTAGGGACTAGTTGTTCAAGACTTCGAAGGTATATGGACCTCAGCTGCGCTTCGTTGCCAGACCAACCCAGTCCGTAAGCTTGCATTTTCCCCGGAAAGGCCCATTTTTTATTTCTTAAAAAACCCCATATATCATTCGAATATAAGGCCCTTTTTCTGTTCTAATATGTTTGATATATATCTTTTACCGTCCCACTGGATCCCGCGATAACGCAAAGTACTGAAAATATTTTTATTATATATATTTGAATATACGGATATGTTTTATTGGCAGTATTTAGATATGCACGTCTTTTTCTTTTTCTCCGCATGTGAAAATTCTTGGTTGCTTTATTTTGGAACAAAATTCTTTGGAAATATGGGCCAAATTTATTAAAGTCAGATATCTATCTGTGATAAGTTTGTGTGATGAGCTACGCAATTCGCTGGTCTATTTTTATTCCAGCAAATATACGAAAATTTTTCAAACAACATTTTTAATTAAATTAATTAGTAACATAAGCCCGTCTATATATCTATGGGTAAACAGATGTATCATATGTATTATCACTTTCAACTATGTAAATAACAAACTTACTTAATTTGCCAACTGTCAACAAGCGCTGAGTAGGTAAGACTGTCAGTATATTTCTTATTTGAATATCAATGGCAAGGCCATGTTCGATTCGCAAAAATTATTTCTGTATGAAGAATATATTGTGTTGTGTTATTTTTTATTACTTTCTCATTTTCACTTTTCTTGTTTCAATGTATACAAGAAAAAAAAAATATTATCTGTAATTAAATTATTAGATATTGTAACAAAACTACTGATATCCCAATCATTTGATATATCATAAAATTAAATAAAATAAGGAAGAAAAAATATGTTAGAAATTCTTAGGCTCGAACTCGTGTAAAATTTTAGCGTATCGTGTGTTATACCAACAACTTTACCAAATCTATATATTATGTTTTAAAATGCGTACTTCTTATCTTGTATATATCTCTCTCTATATATATATCTGTTTACCTATTATCCCGCAGATGATAATTTGTTCTACGGTACTTGGAAGTCCATTAAAGGGAAGCTGCATATCATCGGATATTAAAAGTGTCAACGACTATTATCAGTATAATTCTAATAAAAATGTGTACCATCTATAAATTGGTAAATCAGGTACTGTTAACTCTTATGATATTAATCTATCTCACAGGTCGAAACGGACGGCTCATACATGACATAGTGATGATTATTTTGTTTTGTTTGTTTTTCTCCCTTTGTCTGTCTTTTTGTATGACGTTTTGAAAATACTTTTTCTTCCCAATTTCTTTTCTATTTTTGTTATCTCCTCTATATATTATCTCTATATTGATTATTAATAATCTAAATAGCAATTAAAAATCAAAACTATTTTAAACGCAACTACGATTACGAAATATTTATATCTTAATATATGGATTCATTATTATATCTATATCCTACTTCATTAGTATTTTACATTTAGATATTGTCAACGTACAACAAGTGCATACAACCGGCCAAAAAAACAACACATTGAAGCATCAATGAGAATCGGTAGTTTCATTATAATATAACCGGTTAATTGTTATAAGGTCGAATACTAGTAACTAATGTATCATACAAATACTGTACTCTATATTATTCAACATAAATCGTTTACCATTAAGTATAATTATATATACCAGTCTCAATATATGGACAAGAAGTCATATATGAACCAGCATGCTATATTTTGAAACCAATATTCAATATATTAAATTCAATTTTACAATATATGAACAGTTTATCAATATATGTAACCGAATAGCAATATAAAAGTGATTTCACATTATTATTATACCAGTTCTTCAATATATGATACCAAAGTAGCAATATATTGTTTTTTTTTTTTTTTACAACCAAAGAGGGTCATTATATGATCGTGACTTTTTTACAGGCTGATTCTACCTTGCACCGGATATTACAGTCCTTGTTTAAAGAACATCGTGCTCACTAAAATGTTGCATACTGACTGCATACTAAAGAAAAAATTTTAAATTAACGTCACATCACTTAGAATGGGCTGGGCAGGCAAAAGCTGTACGTTATATATGTAGGGAGTTGTATGTCATAGATTTAAGCTATTGAGTTCTGAGCTTGACCAGTTAACAAAAACATGTTAAAAATAATTCATCGACTTACCTTTGATAAAATAAATATCAGTGCCATATAGGACACATCAAGTAATCTACTGACAAAGTTAAAAATATTAACTTGTCAAATAATAATTGATTCATGAAAAAGTTATCATTGTAAACCCAGTGATCTCTCTCTGACTAGACTTGAAAATAGGCTATTTTGTTCCATATAATGACATGCTATCATAGAATGTAACATCAACTTATATATACTACGCTACTTTGCGTCGATACATTAATAAAAATGTTCCATATTGTAAAAATAAATTAATATATGATAATCGGTTTCAATAAGATCACCTCGTTCCATATAATTTACTCTGGTTCCATATATTGAGATAATTGTATCTATATATATATCTCAACTCATACATTGATACTTTGGTTCGATACATGATAAAATGTTTCATATATTTGAAAATGAAAAATATATGATAATTGTTTCATATAAGAAACCACCGTCCATACGTTTTACTTGTTCCACATATGAAATTGGAATCATATATGTAATAACCAACTCATATATTGCTAACTTGGTTGCCATACATGATAAAATGTTCATATATTGTAAAAATGAATTTACATATGATAATGTGGTTATTAAGGACACCTGTTTCATACATTCCTACTTTGGTCCATATATTGAATAATTGTTATAACCAAACTCATATATTGCACTTTGTTCCATACATTGATAAAATGTTTCATATTTTTGTAATATATATATCATATATGATAATCTTATTCAGACATCTGGTTCCATACATGGCATATGAAATATTTATATATCTATATATATATATATAATAATACTCTCTATATCTATCTATTAGTATGTTTCATATATTGTTACTGGGATTAAATTATAATGGATTCGTTAAAAAAAAGTGTTTTCAATTATATATAGTCGAAGTGAACTCATGATATATCCAAATTGTTACATAAATTGAAAAAGAACAATATCTATGACAAGCCATGGGTTTCCAGTAAATCTGACTATAAAATGAATTATCGGCTGCTTTTAAATTTGGTAATGTCACTGTCATTAAAGATATCGCATGGTTGAATTATTTCATCTTCTCATACCCATTTCTATATCTTATTGATAACTGTATTGATATAAACAGTACACACTTTTTTCATTCTTCAATAGGAAAAAATCTCGAATGATATAAAAACAGTTGATTTTTTGTTTGCGCACAGGTCTGTTATATAACATGAATTTTTTTTTACAGAGGGTCCAATTGGCAATGTACCGAACATTCCAGTGGCAAAAATAAAAATAAAATAAATTAAAAAGGTACATTCGCTGAAATAATTATTTCCACTGAATTAAAAAAGCTCTTTAACACATTACTTCATGAGCATTTTGTGAAAGGGATACCTGACAAAAGCACCCCCCCGGACGAAAAGCCTCTACCCCGGTCTAAAAATGACAATGTGAAACAAAAGCCCTCTACCCCTTCTATCTCCCATGAAATTAACACATAGGGACAAAGCCCCCCAAAAAAATAAGTAGGGGGGGGTAGGGAGGAAAAGCCCCCCCCCCCCATGGTCAATCAAATTACATATAGTGTATAAAGTTGATGTTTTTTATGTGTTTAAAAGAATGTCAGACATAAATCCCTTCGGACAGGAAAAATCCCTTCACCTACCCGGACAAAAATCCCCTTCATGGGTGGGACATAATCCCCTTCATTTTTTACAAGGCTGGACAAAATCCCCTTCACTACCCGGAAAAAATCCCTTGTTTCATAGGTTTCTAATGTATTATTATGCTCCATAAAAATTGATGAATAATTTTATATTATACTCCTAAAATTGATGAATAATGAACTTTTGTTTTTTATTTATAATTATGTATCAATAGTTACCTTTATTTAGTTTAGAAGTTTTCATTAAATTTATGGTAAATTATCAACTGCATAACACGGAAGACGGACAAAACCCCACCAGTTAAAACCCCACCACTCAAAATTTTATAGAGTGGACAAAACCCCACCACTAAATTTATAGAGTGGACAAAAACCCCACCACTAAATTTTACAGAGTGGACAAAACCCCACCACTTACCAATTATTGGGCAAGATTTGATGAATTAAAATATATATAATATACAGTACACATCTTCACATTTTTTTTTTAATTTCAATTTTAAGAGATTATACAAATAATTTACAAACTGTTAAATCAACATCAAAGAGCAGTCATTTATTTGAGACTGTGCCACATTTATGACCTTGAATTATCCATTATTTTTAGTTTCTTCAATTCATTTTCTTTAATTATTATTTATATAGAAAATAAACTACTTAATAATCAAGAATGAAGCACATTTTCATCAATTAATGATTAAAAAATAGCACATTTTATAGCACATGGTTTTTAATTTATTCAGTTCAGTCAATTTTCCTTCATTGTACTTCATTGTACTTAGTTTAAGTGGATACTGTGGCTGATAGCCTATAGAAACTCGGGTACGGTCTTCTCCTTATTGATGAGTTGTTCAACATTCTTTTGAGTTTTGCTGATGGCACAATTGTTAGTTTTTTTAACATGTTTACAAGAAAGTTTTGTCCACTCTATAAACTGAAGTGGTGGGGTTTTGTCCACTCTATAAAATTTAGTGGTGGGGTTTTGTCCACTCTATAAAATTTTGAGTGGTGGGGTTTTAACTGGTGGGGTTTTGTCCTACATTCGCATAACACATATTTGATAAGTTGTTTTACCTACTAATGTATAGAATATCACCACTGACCAATCATCCATGGTCTGACCATGGGTGATATAGTTTTATTAAATTTGTGGAATAGTGCCACTTTTTAGAACACTTAGAGATGCCACTTTTTAGAACACTTAGAGATTTTATTATCAAAATATCTTACAGCATTTCTTCATTTATTTTTTATTGAAGGTCAGTGGGGATAATCTAACTTTTATGATGTAAATGGTCTTATAATGTATCTTCACTGTTAACAATAGGAACTAAATATCAATTGTAAATGGATAATGATAAGTATATATATGATATAGTCTCTTATAATTCTATTGTAGAATGGTCATATGTATTTTTTTATCAATTTTTAATATGTTTTATGTATATATGTATGCATATGAAAGAGACTGAAATAAACTAATAAAACTATTTGATTAGGCAATTTCTTTAATAGTTTTAAATTGATTAGTATGAAGCCAATAATTGTTTCATTGATTGTATAAGTTGATAATTTTAATTGATAGATACTATCCATTGTTACAATTTCTATTGATGAAAGAGTAATAATTTAATCAAACCAAGATCACTGCACTACTTGATTGATTGTTATGAATGCTTTAACAAAACAATTTTAATGTGATTTAAATGTTGGTAATTGGATGTGCTTTTCTGCTGAAATATTTTCTCCTCATTTATACATTTAGATATTTACTACACAGCATAATGCAGTATGTTGCTCTCATACCCACTTAAAAAAATACACGAAAATCCCTCTGAGGGGGATTTTGTCCTAGGTAGCAATTTTATGAAGGGGATTTTGTCCACTTCAAAATTTCACAAATGAAGGGGATTATGTCCACCCATGAAGGGTATTATGTCCGGATATACAAAAATACATGATGGGGATTTTGTCCGAAGGGGATTATACCCGTACTCCGTTTAAAAGATATGTATGGACATCACATGTAGGTGACATAAAGCAAAGGATATTAATTTGATCCCTTTACAAATTTACAAAAGTGATGAAACATTACTACTTTTCTGAACCTTGTTGTGTATATGAAAAGCTATGAATTCAGTATGCATGAATTATTTCATCTGTTATCAAATACTTTGTTATCACTTCAACAAATATAAATAAGCATTAAAAAAAACTCTTTTCATTTTTATTTAAAAGTTTATGTGTAACGGCGTCGACATTTTTTTTTAGCAGAAACATCCCTTGATGTCGCCCCAGCCAGTACCAACGAGTTTCATGTACTTACTGTATGTGTTACTGCATCGTGGTCACCCCCTGTGGTGTGACTTTGGGTTATAACCGGTTATAAATAATTTAACGGATAACGTAGGGGTCTGAGAGAGAACAGCCGAATTATGACACTTTGTTTGATGCGCGTCAGACTAACTTAATTTGAGTCGGCATAACTTTCTTGATAAACAAGCATTTTACATGCAGTTTAAAGCACATGAAAGGAATTCAATTACGGAGGGAACCGTGTCAGGGATTTTTGTTTGCTCAATCAGCGACTCAATAATCTTTAATTACGTAATATGTATGGTGAAAAAAGTCGCATAAGTTGTTCAACAAGACGTCGACAGTAATTTGTTTTTAGAAAAGATAGAAAAAATCTGAAACTGTGTCCACCAGATATTATAATTATGTTTATATTCCAAGAGTTTGAAAACAAAAAATAAAAAATGACTTTGATATAACGATTTAACATTCTATATTTTTTTTATCAAAATAAATAATGACAAAATTAAAAAAATCTCTAAAAGTGATTTTTTCTTTAGATATATCGTTTAAATAACAATAATTATCTTTAAAACTTCATTAAATGCCGTTTTATTGTTAAAAAAACATTTTTACAACAATAAAATTTTTGGCCGCTAGGCCGCTGGGCCGCCAACTTCACAAAAATGACAAAATTAAAAAAATCTCTGAAAGTGATTTTTCTTTAGATATATCGTTTAAATAACAATAATTATCTTTAAAACTTCATTAAAAGCGGTTTTATTGTTAAAAAAAACATTTTGACAACATTAAAATTTTTGGCCGCTAGGCCGCTAGGCCGCTGGGCCGCCAACTTCACAAAAATGACAAAATTAAAAAAATCTCTGAAAGTGATTTTTTCTTTAGATATATCGTTTAAATAACAATAATTATCTTTAAAAATTCATTAAATGCCGTTTTATTGTTAAAAAGACATTTTTACAACATTAAAATTTTTGGCCGCTAGGCCGCTGGGCCGCCAACTTCACAAAAATGACAAAATTAAAAAAATCTCTGAAAGTGATTTTTTCTTTAGATATATCGTTTAAATAACAATAATTATCTTTAAAACTTCATTAAATGCCGTTTTATTGTTAAAAAAACATTTTTACAACATTAAAATTTTTGGCCGCCGCTGGGCCGCCAACTTCACAAAAATGACAAAATTAAAAAAATCTCTGAAAGTGATTTTTTCTTTAGATATATCGTTTAAATAACAATAATTATCTTTAAAACTTCATTAAATGCCGTTTTATTGTTAAAAAAACATTTTTACAACATTAAAATTTTTGGCCGCTAGGCCGCTAGGCCGCTGGGCCGCCAACTTCACAAAAAATGACAAAATTAAAAAAATCTCTGAAAGTGATTTTTTCTTTAGATATATCGTTTAAATAACAATAATCATCTTTAAAACTTCATTAAATGCCGTTTTATTGTTAAAAAAACATTTTTACAACATTAAAATTTTTGGCCGATAGGCCGCTAGGCCGCTGGGCCGCCACATTCACAAAAATGACAAAATTAAAAAAATCTCTGAAAGTGATTTTTTCTTTAGATATATCGTTTAAATAACAATAATTATCTTTAAAACTTCATTAAATGCCGTTTTATTGTTAAAAAAAACATTTTTACAACATTAAAATTTTTGGCCGCTAGGCCGCTAGGCCGCTGGGCCGCCAACTTCACAAAAATGACAAAATTAAAAAAATCTCTGAAAGTGATTTTTTCTTTAGATATATCGTTTAAATAACAATAATTATCTTTAAAACTTCATTAAATGCCGTTTTATTGTTAAAAAAACATTTTTACAACATTAAAATTTTTGGCCGCTAGGCCGCCAACTTCACGCCGCTAGGCCGCCAGGCCGCTGGGCCGCCAACTTCACGCCGCTAGGCCGCCAACTTCACGCCGCCAGGCCGCTAGGCCGCCAAGTTCACGCCGCCAGGCCGCCAGACCGCTAGGCCGCCAACTTCACACATCTATAAATTGAATCAATTACCTGAAATAGTTAATAATTTTAATTCAAGGGCAGATAAATAAAAAACGAGCTCGGTGGCCGCTATTTGTATTGCTTAAAATGTTAATGTTACAATTTTCTAAGACCATGTAAAGTTTAATTGATTTCTATCATACAATGGTCATTTTGCCTTAATGTCTATATGTAACTGTAGCGTACTTTAATGGAATTGTTTCATTTTACATTCCCCAGTTGTTATGTCGAAATGTTTCCTTTGTATTATGTTACTGTTTCCTTATTCGTGCAAATGATAAATACTTTAGTTACTAATAAAGATGGTAACGAAGCATTTTTACTTTATTGTAATACAATAAATGTTTATATAAAATGGTATGTTCGTATAAGGTACGCATTTACTAAAACTTTTCACATACTGATGAAGACAACTTGATTTATAACACTGATTAAAATCTAAAAAAAAACACGCCTTTGCTTGCATTATATAAAGTGACAATATCTTGGTCTTTCTGAACTGCAAATGTAAATTATAAACAAGTTTGCATGTAAAATTGGTATTAATCAATTCTGAAACCAATTCCATTTGTCATGTTACATGAATTCACTGTTTGCAAATCACAACACAATTTTATTTACAAACTCTTTGAAATGTCAGCCTATTTTAAAGAATAATTTTAATCGATACATAGAATCCAAATATAAAGATCATTTTGATGACTTCAGATGTAACGAGATGTTGAAGAATATTTTTTAAGGAATTTTACAAATATCTACTGCAACATTTGAACATGTCTTGGTTGCCTGTAAAAACATTTTCAATTGTGTCGTTTTGTGAGTTCTTCAATGTATCGATTTCGACTTGTCCACTATTGTTTCCGAATTGTAAGGTGAAATTAAAAGAGGGAAGCTTAACGTTAACGTAAAAAGGTCAAATAAAAAAGAGAAAATAAGAATCCCTAAAGAAAGTCCAAAACGGCAATATTAAAAGTGTTGCAGGCTCGGTTTCATTGGGCCTGTTTATGGACGGTACTGTCCAGTGCAAACTACCGTCCACGCCCCCGTGACACCGGCATAAGCAAAATTCAACAATTAGACAAGCAAATGATTGATTATTTTCTACGCGCAATTTGGCAAAGAAAAGTTGAGGTTCGACAGAGATTATATGGATCAAACTCTGTATTAATAACACAATCATAACATTATTTTCAATGGAAATTTGTATAAATTGCATCACATATATTAAGTTCATCTCCGCAACCGAAAATTTACAATATTCTTTATTATTTCAGACGAAGACAAATTAAGATAAATGGAAATTCTTGCACACAGCAAAACATTAACAAAGAGCAAAAGATGCATTAACGGAAAAGATTAAGTAAATGTAGAGCTAAAATATTGCGAGCTCGGGCTTTAATGCGTCCTTTAGATTTTGCAGATGTTAGTTCATGGAAAAGTGTGCACTAACCGTCTAATGTTCTTTACCTTAAACTGCTCTTTTCCAGATGAATAAACAAAGTTTCAAGGAATTAGAATTATGAACACCATATAAATAGCTTGTTAAGGTTATAAATACTTAAAATCCATGTGATGCTTTACAAATGACAGTATGCAATGCGTTTCTGTCTTATTGTTTCGGACGAAGTCCGTCTGAGGACAGTTTGACATCCTGTTTAATATACCTTGAAAAATGAATTGCAGCGGAGAAGTTGTTTATGAACAAATTGAAGCAGCATATTTATTGACATGAAAAAAAATATTAATACTTATTTTCTCAAATTTATTTTCTTGGAATATCTTGGCTGTCATGTAGCTTTATATGTTTTGTTCATGGTGGCGTCTTCAAGAGAATGAGAATTTTCACACGTAATTACTGTCATTATTAAACAAGAACTGAGCTATCATTTCTCATGTACATGTATTCAAAACTGAAAGTAAAAGCAGATTTACTTTTGTTTTTTATAAAAACAAAATGCGTTAGCGGTAAAAGTGCTTTCAAACGATTTTGATTATAGATAAAGAATAAAATCTTTATCAGTATTAAGAATAAAAATTCTTTATCAGTTAATATTTTGTTTCGTTAAAAATAAAAATATGTTTAATCACATCACCTTTAGAGAATAACTGGAGTCTATTTATTTCTTAGTTCTAGTAGGCGGTTAGTTTGGCCCCTGGTGTTGCCTTAAGTTTCAAACACCCGAGGTTAGACAAAATAATCTTTCCTGTTTTGGCCCCATTGACATGAACTGTGTTGGTGCGCCGACCAACCAACTAAACACACAAACAATCTCGTCACGTTCTATACAATGCTTGTTTAAACACTTTCAATATCTAATATTCAGGTTTTCTAAGTAACCTTTAATCTGAAAATGGTAGAGACATTCAAAGTTTCCGAGTAAAGATTATTTCTATAAGCATTGGTGAACTGTCGTTCATTTCATTTACTAGCACTACATATAAAAGGTTTTCAAGGGGCAATTTAAACATCTTCATTAATTTTATTAGATTTTAAGTGGATGCTTGTAATCAATATGATACAATTCCATATGTGGCTCTTTATTATTCCTACAAATCGATGCTAATGTTATCTATTTTTGAAATTGTAAAAATTGAAAAAATAATAAATATACAGTAAACATATTTTTATATTTTATTGTAATGATATATGTAAAAGTAAATCTATATAGTAACATCAATCTATGTCAATAAATACTCAATATTGAAAATTTCTAAAAGTTAACAAAACAACAACAGCAAAATATATACCTGTATATAATATTATTCTGGAACTTTGAAGCTTTATTTTATAACTTATGCTACATTCCTTATTAAGTTATCTTTGAAAACCATTTAGTACATTATTTTATACTTCAATTATGTAAAAACTTTAAGACGAAGACTGTAAAATGTAGCGCCTTGGGAGTTTTTGACTGGAACAGCTAACGAAGAGATTGATGGATGGATTCCGTAATATGTTTTGAAGATTCTTATTTTTCTACAAAAATCACAGATAATTAAGATTGACACAGATGGAAGCATGTACTTGTGTTTCATAAGCTGTAAAGGTGCATAATAACATATTGTAAGATGTAATTGTTTTATGATGGGAATCATGCTGTGTTGTACTAGTTTAGTTTAAGTTCAGATTCTGATGTACTCGTATTTTCATTATGTTAACATGTTACCTTTTGAGCACATCTGAATTCTATAGTAAAAATTCTAACTTCAACTTCAGCTGAATACTTGCTGCTAGATCCGTTACTAGTGCGAAAACTACTGCCAGCCATAAATATTATCATCAAATCCAGCTTGCACATTAGTAAATTTGCGACCTTGATAATTTCAAATTTTTTATGGTAGTAAAGTGACTTTCTTTCTTTTTAGTCCCCTACCGGTTTACCGGAGGGGACTTTAGGTTTACCCTCCGTCCGTCCGTCTGTCTGTCCGTCCGTCCGTCCGTCTGTCCGTCCGTCAGTCCGTTCGTCCACAAAACTGGATCCCGCGATAACGCAAAAAGTACTGAAAATATTTTAATGAAGCTTGATATATGGATAGATGGCAGTATGGAGATTATGCACGTCTTTTTCTTTTCTTCCTATGTTGAAAATTCCGGTTGCTATGGCAACAAATAGACTGAAAATATGGCAAATTTTACACATAACCTGGATCCCGCGATAACGCAAAAAGTACTGAAAATATTTTTATAAAACTTGATATATGGATAGATGGCAGTATGGAGATTATGCACGTCTTTTTCTTTTCTTCCTATGTTGAAAATTCTGGTTGCTATGGCAACAAATAGACTGAAAATATGGCAAATTTTACACATAACCTGGATCCAGTGATAACACAAAAAGTACTGAAAATATGTTTATGAAACTTGACATATGGGTAGATGGCAGTATGGAAATTATGCACATCCTTTTCTTATCTTCCTATGTTGAAAATTCTGGTTGCTATGGCAACAAATAGACTGAATTTCAAGATTTCTGATTCTAGTTTTTAAGTTCTTTATTTCTTAAGGTATTTTCTTCAAACTTTAAATATAAGTTGCTTGTCATCAACCACATCATATGTGACAAGGTTTACAACTCTAGCACAAAATTAATCAAAATTACCTCCCTTGAACTTAAAATTTTCATGAAAAAAACATTGTTTTTTTTAATAACTTCTTTTTCTGAATGTATCTACTTCAGACTTCATATAAATGTTTCTTATTATCACTCATTTGTGAGTGTTCAATACTCTAGCAAGGCTATTTCCAGAATTATGCCCCTTTTGAACTTAGACTTTTTTTTGAGAAATTGGTAATTTTTACTCCAACTTCTTCAATCATGACAGGATTTTTAAAATGTTATATTTTGAAAACAGGGATGTTTAAAAAATAACTTTAGAGTGTCCTTCAGTCCGTCTGTCTGTACATAAAAACTGTTTCCTGTGATCACTTAAAGAACTTTTTCAACAAATTTACTTAAAATAGGAACCTAAGTGCATGGCCAATGGCCCTTCAGAATGTTGCTTGGGCTCTTACCGGTAGGGGACTTATGGATTGCTTGCAATACTATGATAATTGCTTGTTTCTTCTTCGTTTTGTTTCATTGTCGAATGTGTAACGTATTAAACGTAAAACTAAGCTACGAAATTATTTTCTAAATTTAATATGATCTAATTTGTGTTGGTGCGCCGTAAAACCAAACGAATTCATATTTATGTATATATTACATCATTAATTAATGTATCATATGATATATACAGTCAACGAATGAAGCGTTCATTCACACAATAAAAACGCTAAATAAAATGTAAATTCCATGTAAATTAGATGTTCGTAACATTAACTTTGTGAATCCCATGTTATTTGTTTCGAAAATATTTAGTTATATTTTAATAATGTGCATTAATTAATGCCTTACAGGGGATACCTCATTGTTATACAATATATAACTCTGGTGTTCATCAACTAAGTTAATGTTTCAAGCTCAATCAATATAATGATGATTAACTTTTATATGAATTCTGTATCAGAGATCTTATTGAAAGAACGTCAATTTCTAGGAATGAAAATATGCGTGGAAATTAAACAAGAAAGTTTTTTTTGACACTTGATATTTCTTGAAACTTGTTTGTTGAAGCAAATACTCAACTGAATTCAGTGATGTTTTTCTGATTTTTACTCTGATTTTAACGTGTTGAAGTTCATATCTCGAAAAATAAATTTTATAAGAAGACAAACATGATAATTTTATACAATAAGATGACAAGGTGTAAATACTTTTCTGTTTATTATACCCTTTTTCTTTTTTACCAAACCATTTGGAAGACAAAGAAGGTCCGACAAGATACCGTTGAAAACATTCGAAAGGTGAAAAATAGCCATTTTATTTCATAAATGATATTCTTAATGTTTCATTTTATAAGTATATAATAAACTTGGTTCTTTATGTTACTCTTATATTATCGCAGAGTTATAAGCTGGTGCAAAAGAAAGCTCAATATTCAGTCATATGTATAATGGTAGTTATTGAATAAAGCTTCAACACTTTGACAACTTCTTAAAAAACCTTAGACATGTCATATTTTCTATTGCAACTAAATCTTTATTTTTGAAACAATCTTTGATACTTTAAGATATTTGTGGTTTAAGCTATATAATAAGCTATATAATAAGCTAGGTATTATATGCAATTTTTTTTTCAGGAAACGACCATTAGGTTTTTAAAATAATTTTACTTATATAAAATTTTTATATGAATATTTCATCTGATATAGCTTTATATACTTTACATGCATACTACCCGAACGTGCGAGACTAATTATAAAAACAACTGTTTTCTTAGTCTACCAACATATTATATATTATTTTTCAAACTGAGCATATTTCCACTGGCGAAAGTATACAGCCTATTACGCCTTAAGTAATGAACACAAGATATAATAAGAAAAAATGTATTTAGATTATCGTCATTTTTTTCTTTTAGATTCTTTTTTCAACAATGTTAATTTGCAAAAGAATGAATTTTTTAATAATGTTAACACCAGCGCTAGATAATCCCGGAATCTCAATATTGAAAATGACATCATTCTTGCGCTTTTCGTGAATTGTGTACTTAGGAAGTGGTCATTATGTTGATTATGAAAAAAGTATGATTTATATAATAAAATGTTCGTTATATTAATTCAAATAGGTAATGATTTATTTGAAGCTTGTTTATGATATGTTATTTTCCTTTTTGGCATGGTATGAAAAGAGAGCATAATAGAAAATAAGGAGAAAAATATGCCTATGCTTATTGACTGCAAAGGAAGGACTGCATGATGCATGTTTTCCGCAACCGGTGTTTACTGGTATATTCTACCGGCAATGTTCTTCCTTTTGTAGTGGCAAAATCACAAATCTTGTAAGAATGCAGTATTTTATTGGGTAAGTATTACTTCACCTTTTTATTGAGAGCATTGATAATTGATTATGATGACACTGCCATACCGGTCTTTCCACGACCATCGCACTTTAAAATGTCCTTTGAAAGTATTTTCGTACTGTTTCACGCCGGTTTTGTCTGCAAGTCTGAAAACACGAACATTTAACCGTCAGGTAATTTTGATATAAATTGGAAAATTGCGCGTTATCGTGACAACATCTGTGTTTGTAAAAGCATTTTGATGGAATTCTGGGCATAAATCTCACTTTAGCAGACGACCAATTATCACTCTATAGTAAGAGAGTAAAATTTAGTAATGCGTCGTCAGAAATGTGTTCTAATGTACTTCAGTGTTTTCGTTTTGATCGTTGATATCTAGTGACACGTAATATTACGTTTAAAAGTAAACAAAAAATCTTTAAAAAATATCAGCATTTGCAAGAAAATCATCTGACTTGATCCTAATGTCTAGCACTTTTATAAAAGTTGCATAACAAAATGTTAAATAAAAACGGTAAATGTAGCAGATTGTATTTCTGTTGTTGGTCTAGGCTGTTTATATAATTTACTTGGTCAATTATTGAAGGTATTTTCAGATATCCTTTCTTCTATCTTCATAGACTATAAAAACGCACTGGTTTTAATCAAATTCTTTTCACATTAAATATAATAGATATATATTTTTTATAAAACTTGTAGACATCATCTGTAGGCATTTCATTTCAATTGATAAACATTGTTCGACACTAACAAAGTCAAAATGTGAAAAGAATAAGTTCACAAAAGTATTTTCCGGTTGAATGCAAGGCATGCATTTCAGACAACAAAACGTCAGCAAAGCGATGATGTGCAATATTTTGACCGTTCGTTTCATTCAACAAGACAAAGCTGGTGGTGTTCAATGTACAGTCATACAGCCTGATTTCTCCTAGTTTTACGCAATTACTTTACTCAGATGAAACAGCTCCACGCATGATGCTAAAGTTACCACGATTGTTTGCAAATATCAATTACTTTAAACGATATTCACTGGCCCAAATCGAACACTTCTTGGATGAGAATGATCCTTAAATGAGAGCTTGTATTAACAAAGCTGTGCCGTGTGCTCTGCTGTCTTGTATACTGAGAGAATATTTTCACAAATTAGCTTAATAATCTAGTAACAATATGTGATATCAAAATGACTTTGCGGCTCAAGTTCAAGCTTTATTTTAGATGAATTAAATTGTTTGTTATACATGAAACATTGGCATGAATAATCGTACGTGTCTTTTACGACATTAATTCTATATTTCTTTTCAGCGTCAATAACATTCACAATCATTTGAATTTCATATAAATTACGAAGGAAAGATTCCTTTGAAGAAATGAAATCACAAACTGCAGATTTTTTATAACTGAATTTCTTCTTCTGAATTTAAGGTTTTTATGATAGTATATTAATATATATGTTTATAATCCGAAGAGTAACTTGTTTACTCGAGGGATAGAGATGTTTAGGGATGTTTCCTTTCTGCCATCATTAGAATGAAAAACTGCATGCTTGCATATTTGGTAATGCCTGAAGCAAGTAGCCATACATACATGTTTTTAAGGAAATAAATTGTAAATAAGCATAGTGTTTTAATGTTCATGGTTCATAGATGCATAATTGTATCCTGCATTGATCTTCACCAACTTTTACTATGTCATTTCTCGCAAAAATGACCTTCGTTTTCTTTTTAGCTTTAATAAAAAACGAGGACAATTTCAAAACATTTTTGTTTAAGGAAACGAAACTGAAAACAGGATATACATATAATTCTAACACGACCCGCATTTTTCCCTATTGAACATAGAAGAACCGAAAGTGTGTGTTATTATGCTATAAAATCACTGTTTGACGTTCTATATTTAGATATGTGACGTAATCATTAAACACGTGACGTAACCACTAAAAATGTGACGCGCTGACAATAAGTACGGCAACAAATCAGGCGCAATTTAGCTAATTATCATGTACGGCAGCATTTATTTGTTGATGTCGTGTTAGAATCGAAATAATATATCCAAATCGGAGATTTTATTACTTGATAACATTACTGTTTGTCGTTCGGATGCGCATCATTATATCACTCGGGCTACGCCCTCGTGATATAATTCCCCGCATCCGAACTCCAAACAGTGATGTTATTGAGCAATAAAATCACAGTTTGGGATATATTATTTCTTAAACAACATATTGCTTTAGTTAAGATTATATGTGTCCAATTTTAAAAGCTCTTGTGCATATTGCATTTTCCGTGAGTCTCTTTAACTTAAATATTTAATGGTAATAGAGTTTCATGCTTAATGTCGATTAATCAAAACAATTTATCTGGTATTGCCTCTCATATCATATTGATTTTACTACTGGGAAGCTGAGCTTTAAATTACAAGTAAAGCATCACTTTGTATGAGGTAATTGTCATCAAAATGTTCCGAAATTATTGTGTTGTCTCAATTTATTGCTAATAAAGAAACATTGTTATTGGTAATTACGTCATTGCTTTCCTGTTTTTCTTTCTTTCTTGTACCTTATTGCATTGGGTGATTGCAATGCACGTGTTACTTGGAAAATGTATTGTATATTATTACTACAAATCAAAGAAAACAGTTTTATTATGTTCTTTTTAAATCTTAATATACATGCAATTATTTAATTACATAAGGTCTATATAATAGTGAAATTATCATAAATATGTTGTTTTATTTCTATCTTGTTATTGAGATACAGTAATTTGTTCGTGTATAAACAAGCATCTTTACACCTTAAACAAAGATATGTGATTTAACGATGTATTTCACAGTCCTTGTTTATACTTCGAACAATGGACATCCTGTAAAGAAATGATCTGAATTGTAATACATGAACAAAATTGATAATTGATATTCTGTGGTAATGTCATTCAAAATAATCTTACATAATATAACGTTCCATATTATCTCTAAACATCCATCAAATTTCATTTAGTTATAGAAGATGCAATTTGACATTATAGTACACGAAGGAGTTGCTTTACGAATTTTATGAAATTGCAAAGGAATAAAACAGGTAATTATCTTAATTATTTTTTTACCTAGTATATTGCAATTCTACAATGTTTCTCTATAATCATTTATTTATGATATTTCCATTACATTTATCAAATATCATCAGTTAGTAAAATAAGACAAATTATCAAATCAGAACCTATAAAACATACCTTATTCTAAAATATATCAATTGATGACATCCCTTTTAAACTTAAATAACTTAAAGAAATGACATGCAGTAGAAGTACCATTTTATGTGCTCTATTAGTTTTTTTTGGATGCAAGTATTAACCATTTGAATCTGTGGTATCTTAATGTTAACACCAGCGCTAGATAATCCCGGAATCTCAATATTGAAAATGACATCATTCTTGCGCTTTTCGTGAATTGTGTACTTAGGAAGTGGTCATTATGTTGATTATGAAAAAAGTATGATTTATATAATAAAATGTTCGTTATATTAATTCAAATAGGTAATGATTTATTTGAAGCTTGTTTATGATATGTTATTTTCCTTTTTGGCATGGTATGAAAAGAGAGCATAATAGAAAATAAGGAGAAAAATATGCCTATGCTTATTGACTGCAAAGGAAGGACTGCATGATGCATGTTTTCCGCAACCGGTGTTTACTGGTATATTCTACCGGCAATGTTCTTCCTTTTGTAGTGGCAAAATCACAAATCTTGTAAGAATGCAGTATTTTATTGGGTAAGTATTACTTCACCTTTTTATTGAGAGCATTGATAATTGATTATGATGACACTGCCATACCGGTCTTTCCACGACCATCGCACTTTAAAATGTCCTTTGAAAGTATTTTCGTACTGTTTCACGCCGGTTTTGTCTGCAAGTCTGAAAACACGAACATTTAACCGTCAGGTAATTTTGATATAAATTGGAAAATTGCGCGTTATCGTGACAACATCTGTGTTTGTAAAAGCATTTTGATGGAATTCTGGGCATAAATCTCACTTTAGCAGACGACCAATTATCACTCTATAGTAAGAGAGTAAAATTTAGTAATGCGTCGTCAGAAATGTGTTCTAATGTACTTCAGTGTTTTCGTTTTGATCGTTGATATCTAGTGACACGTAATATTACGTTTAAAAGTAAACAAAAAATCTTTAAAAAAATATCAGCATTTGCAAGAAAATCATCTGACTTGATCCTAATGTCTAGCACTTTTATAAAAGTCACATAAAGAAATGTTAAATAAAAACGATAAATGTAGGAGATTGTATTTCTGTTGTTGGTCACGGCCGTTTATATTATTTACTTGGTCATTTATTGTCGGGATATACAGATATCTTTTCTTTCTTTCTCCATAGACTATAAAAACGCACTGGTTTTAATCAAATTCTTTTCACATTAAATATAATAGATATATATTTTTTATAAAACTTGTAGACATCATCTGTAGGCATTTCATTTCAATTGATAAACATTGTTCGACACTAACAAAGTCAAAATGTGAAAAAGAATAAGTTCACAAAAGTATTTTCCGGTTGAATGCAAGGCATGCATTTCAGACAACAAAACGTCAGCAAAGCGATGATGTGCAATATTTTGACCGTTCGTTTCATTCAACAAGACAAAGCTGGTGGTGTTCAATGTACAGTCATACAGCCTGATTTCTCCTATTTTTACGCAATTACTTTACTCAGATGAAACAGCTCCACGCATGATGCTAAAGTTACCACGATTGTTTGCAAATATCAATTACTTTAAACGATATTCACTGGCCCAAATCGAACACTTCTTGGATGAGAATGATCCTTAAATGAGAGCTTGTATTAACAAAGCTGTGCCGTGTGCTCTGCTGTCTTGTATACTGAGAGAATATTTTCACAAATTAGCTTAATAATCTAGTAACAATATGTGATATCAAAATGACTTTGCGGCTCAAGTTCAAGCTTTACGTGACGTAACCACTAAAAATGTGACGCGCTGACAATAAGTACGGCAACAAATCAGGCGCAATTTAGCTAATTATCATGTACGGCAGCATTTATTTGTTGATGTCGTGTTAGAATCGAAATAATATATCCAAATCGGAGATTTTATTACTTGATAACATTACTGTTTGTCGTTCGGATGCGCATCATTATATCACTCGGGCTACGCCCTCGTGATATAATTCCCCGCATCCGAACTCCAAACAGTGATGTTATTGAGCAATAAAATCACAGTTTGGGATATATTATTTCTTAAACAACATATTGCTTTAGTTAAGATTATATGTGTCCAATTTTAAAAGCTCTTGTGCATATTGCATTTTCCGTGAGTCTCTTTAACTTAAATATTTAATGGTAATAGCGTTTCATGCTTAATGTCGATTAATCAAAACAATTTATCTGGTATTGCCTCTCATATCATATTGATTTTACTACTGGGAAGCTGAGCTTTAAATTACAAGTAAAGCATCACTTTGTATGAGGTAATTGTCATCAAAATGTTCCGAAATTATTGTGTTGTCTCAATTTATTGCTAATAAAGAAACATTGTTATTGGTAATTACATCATTGCTTTCCTGTTTTTCTTTCTTTCTTGTACCTTATTGCATTGGGTGATTGCAATGCACGTGTTACTTGGAAAATGTATTGTATATTATTACTACAAATCAAAGAAAACAGTTTTATTATGTTCTTTTTAAATCTTAATATACATGCAATTATTTAATTACATAAGGTCTATATAATAGTGAAATTATCATAAATATGTTGTTTTATTTCTATCTTGTTATTGAGATACAGTAATTTGTTCGTGTATAAACAAGCATCTTTACACCTTAAACAAAGATATGTGATTTAACGATGTATTTCACAGTCCTTGTTTATACTTCGAACAATGGACATCCTGTAAAGAAATGATCTGAATTGTAATACATGAACAAAATTGATAATTGATATTCTGTGGTAATGTCATTCAAAATAATCTTACATAATATAACGTTCCATATTATCTCTAAACATCCATCAAATTTCATTTAGTTATAGAAGATGCAATTTGACATTATAGTACACGAAGGAGTTTGCTTTACGAATTTTATGAAATTGCAAAGGAATAAAACAGGTAATTATCTTAATTATTTTTTTACCTAGTATATTGCAATTCTACAATGTTTCTCTATAATCATTTATTTATGATATTTCCATTACATTTATCAAATATCATCAGTTAGTAAAATAAGACAAATTATCAAATCAGAACCTATAAAACATACCTTATTCTAAAATATATCAATTGATGACATCCCTTTTAAACTTAAATAACTTAAAGAAATGACATGCAGTAGAAGTACCATTTTATGTGCTCTATTAGTTTTTTTTGGATGCAAGTATTAACCATTTGAATCTGTGGTATCTTATATAGCATTATGAAAAGTGTGTGTTACCGTGACAACATACTGTGTAAACAGTAAAAGCATCCTGACAGAAGTCTCTGTTATGAATCACACTTCTGTAGAACAACCATTATTCTCTGTTTGGAAAATTACGTTCAGTAATGCAACATTAAAAGACCAGTTCTGTTATACAGTACATCTCTTCTTCGTTTGAAAGTTTACTGCATTAGTTTTAGCATTGATGTGGAAAATTACGTTTAGTAATGCACCATTAAAAGACAAGTTCTGTTATACAGTACATCTCTTCTTCATTTGAAAGTTTACTGCATTAGTTTTACAATTGTTGTAAAAATTAAATGATTGTCAAATATTCATTTGCTTTTTCATTTTGAATCTGGTGCATTATTTGGAGCTATTTCATCAGGCATACCGTAAACTTAATGTATAATAATTATATTGTCTGAAACATTTTCTCTTTTCACCAGGTGAGATATAATTGAATAAGTAATCAAAGCAATGTCTACATAACGTATTGATCACTAATTTTCTTTTATCTATTTCATCCGTTTAATGTATTGGATAATTATATCTATTGTATAGTGCAATGTCTTTGAATTGACTCAATATGGAATATGCATAAGAAAGATGCACAACTGATTTTATTTCTTTCTCAACTAAACTGTATTGTTATGTCAATGAAAAATTGTTGTCAAGAATAATAATTTTTCATCTTTTCTCATAGATATTTTTTTCAATTTTTTAAAATAGAAAGAAACATGAAACCTTAACGCGAATAACTGATGAAATTATATCAATGGAATTTCTGTCCAAATTATATCGTAATAAAAAGAATTATCTAGTCAATGTTTAACTACAACCCAAATTGGACGGATTGATATTTTCATTCAAATCCCAACAAATGGCTGCATGATCAAGAGCAATAAAACTATCCACGAAAAAAGGTTATAGACCGAAATATTCTTAATCTAAGAATACGATAATATTTGCTTCATTTTGTATTTAAAAAGAAACTTCATGTTAAATATATTGATTTCTTATATATATAAGCAAAAACGCTAATTTAAATTTGCCGTAGCTTTCGGCCTTGCGGCCTTCTTCAGCAGCATTTATTCTACATACAAATATATCAAACAAAACAATGGAAGTGACGTAACGTCAATGAACGACGCCCGCCGTGGCGTTGTTTGCCGTCTGCCGCGTTATTCTTTGGTATTTACTCCATACGGTCTATAGGTTCTTAATTTATTTTTCCACAAATTTTCTATTGTTACGTCACTTCCATTGTTTTGTTTGATATATTTGTATGTGGAATAAATGCTGCTGAAGAAGGCCGCAAGGCCAAAAGCTACGGCAAATTTAAATTAGCGTTTTTGCTTATATACGGCAAGTTAGAGATTTTACTTATACATGTATATATATATATATATATATATATATATATATATATATATATATATATAGATAAAATTATAATGTTTAAGAAATAACAAACTCTATGTTAAATCGGTAGCGCTTTCAATGCTTTCTTCGCATATCTTCAGCCGAAACTTTAATAAACAATAAACATATAAACAAATTACGTAACGTCATGAGAAAAAGCGGGAACGTTAAATGATAACGTATTTCCCGGCAAACACAATATGGTTATTTATACTGAAAAATTATAATATTACATGTATTACGGACATTGAGCATAATCCGTACAATCTGGCAGTGAATTAATGACATTTATTAAAAGGGAGGTAATAAAATTCACAAGTTAATGATTTTATGGCCACAAATTGTATGGTAATTAACAATTTTTACTCAATAAATATTGGTAAATAAACGAACAATTGGACTGAATAAAATCGCAAGCGTTTCTTTCATAATTAAAAATGAAGAGATTGTAATAAATACGAAGTACTTGTATATATATACCCTGTTAAACGCTAATTACAAATTAGCATTAAGCTGTGGTTTTAATAACTTGATTAAAAGTGTTTCTTTTTCTTCTCTAAAATTGTCACTTTCGATTAATATCTTATATAGAGGGAAAATGCTAAATTTACCTCCTGAACAATTATGTAAATGTTTATTTACTTGTAACATTCTGAGTTCTTCAGTGTTTGTTTGTTGCCTATGTAAAGTCATACGTTTACATAATTCATTTTTTGTTTGGCCATTATAAAACTGTTTACAGTTGTCACAAATTATTGAATATATCACATTTTTCGAAACACAGTTCATACTTTGTTTTATTTTAAATGTCTTACTGTTACAAAATTGTATTTCATTTCCTTCTAATAGAGAAGGACATGTCTTACACCTACTCCTGTTGCATTTAGAAACTGTTGTTACAGTATTATTTGTCATGTCGAACTTTGAAGAGGTTAAGATGTTTTGAAGATTTTTTGCTTGTCTTTTACTGTTTATAATGCGCTTCTTTTCTAAAACACTATTCATCCTTTCACTTTTTCGTAACACATTCTCACAAGATCGAATTGCTTGGGAAATATTGGTATTTTTGGGATTAAATGTTGTTACACATGGGATAACGTTGTACTTGTTGTTAGCTGTTATGTTTTCTTCAGTTTTGATGGGACCTTTCAATTTGGCTTTAGATATTCCGTCTGTAATAATTTCATCTGGGTAATTCTGATTTTTAAGTCTTGTAGTTAGTTCTAAGAGGCGCTTTTCTTGCAGTGTTTCTCCTCTTACTATAGTTATGATTCTTGACGCAAGGTTGAAAGGAATGTTTAACTTTGTATGTTTCGGATGACACGATTTAAAGTTGAGGTAGTTGTATGTGTCCGTCGGTTTACTGTAGATATCTGTTGTAATATGTGTTCCAGATTTCATAACTAATACATCTAAAAATGGCATGCTCGTTTCACTTTTATTCATCGTAAATTGAATACAGGGGTGTAAATTGTTTATTTCTCTTAATAAATCATCTGTGTTGATATTTTTCCCGACTATCAAAAAACAATCATCCAAAAATCTCTTCCAGTTCATTTTAATGTAGTTTGAAAAGTCGTTTCCGTGTATTGTTGATATTCTTTCGTAGAATGTTTTCTCTAGATATCCAAGTACCAAAGTAGCATAAGTTGGGGCGACTTTAGTACCCATAGCTGATCCTTTATTCTGGATATAATATTTGCCGTCAAAATAAGATACGTTATTCTTTAGGATAAGTTGCAGTGATTTCAATATAAATTGGTGTTGGAATCTAGTATTTATTTTATCGGGAAAATTTTCTATCCAGTGTTGAATTGCCTGTAAGCCCAGATCATGTGGAATGTTTGTATATAAATTTACGACATCAAAGGTAACTAAAATGGAATCTTCTTCTACATTTTCCGGCAAGTAATTCAGGAAATCTAAGTCATCTCGAATGAAACTTGGAACTTGTCTGCATAATGGTTTTAATATGAGGTCTAAAAAGTGGCTAAGTCTCTGTGTAACACTGTTAGGTCCCCCTACAATAGGCCTAAACTTTAAATCATCTGATGCAGAAACTTTAATGTATTCAGATTTATTATTTTTTATTGCCTCTTCAATTTTCCTACTTTTGTGAATTTTAGGTAATCCGTAAAAGAAGCTGGTTGAACTTTCAAAATTAGTCAAATATGTAGATTCCTCCTTTACCAATCCTTTACCGTGTTTATTTACAATATCATTTAATTCTTTCCGTGTCCTTAAATCTGCGTTTATATCTGTCTCTGAATAGTAACTTTCATCACTCAACATTTTCAAAATGTGATCTCTATAGTAGTTATTGTCCATACAAACTACAGCACCGCCTTTATCTGCTTCTTTTATGATTAATGATTTTTTTGACAATATACTTTTCAATGCTGATCTTTCTTCATTAAATTAGAATTAACATCAGATTTATTTTCAAGTGGGATTTTTCTTTAATGATTCAATAGCCTCTTCTAAAAAGATATCTTTACTTTTAGGAGGTTTCCATCCAGTTTTATTTCGTACTAAGGGTATATCGTTTCTATCATTATCTTTATCTTCTTCATGGAAAAACTCACTAAAATATGATGAACAAGATCGACAAGGAAAGGCGGCGCTCAATGAACGCAGCCCCCACCCGACCCAGCAACAAGCGCCATCGGTAAGGAGCCCAGGAGGACCCCAAAGAAAAACAGGACAGGGCACAAGGCAGAGCACGGGCAGGCAAATAATAAGCAACTGACCAGGAACTAAAAGAAAACAAATAAATGAATAAATATTAGGCCCATAAAGTCAAAAGGCACAGGGGAAGGGGACATGAGATACGGGGAAGGGGGGGGGGAATAAATAAAATAAATAAAAAATAGGGACAAAGGGGAAGATACTTACCGTAGACGAGAAACAACAAGAGACACAAGCAAAAGTGTCACCAAAACAGTATAAAACAACATAGACATACATCTGAGGAACACAGAGGGGCGCCGCCTTGGAACGGTCAGTAGCATAATAATGACTACTGGGGAGTTTAAACCGGTTAATGGTGCACCAAACCTCGCTCTTAGCCCCACCATGTTCCTATAAACGAGACAGTGTAAATAAAATGAATCCCCGCCAAGTGAAATTCTAACAGTTGTCATGTTTACAAAAGGTTAAATAAGTAAAACACTAAAATGATCATATAAAAACTGTAAAAGTAAACCCAATGACCATAACAAAAGTACTCAATGTCCTAAAGGAAGACAGAGCAACAAGAAAATCACCTACAAGGGCCCGACGAAGCAAGACAGAAGACAAACATTAAGGCAATTCAGTCCCAAAGGGCTTTAAGAACTGTCCATCATATAGTCTCCCACTTGGTCCGTCAGATGTAATCAAAAGAGGAACGCGTAGTGTCCAGCTGTAAATGGGTTGAACACTAAGCATGCGATATGTCTTAAAATAGTAGGGTCATAACCCCTTTTAATAAAACGTTTAATAATTTTAGTAAACACAACAGAAAAATTACAATGACCCAAAATCTTACGAAGTTTGTAAACAACATCCCCGTAAAAATCAGGCTGGCTAATCCCTTGTCGCAGAAGTGTTTTTAGATCACTATTGAATTTAGAAATTAAATCAAAGTTACGATTGTAAAATTTTGTAAAATATTTACGTAATTTATAATAGCGGTAGCCCTGTTTTAGTAGCTTACCGGTAATGAAAATATTTCGTTCGTTAAAATCCTTTACGTTGCTACAAGCTCTAGCGAATCTAATTAACTGAGATATATAAACCCCGTAAGATGTTGCATGCGGTACGTCTCCATCCAAATGAGGATAATTTACTATACTAAAATCAAAGTCATCTCTTTTATCATATATTTTCGTGTGAATCGAATTGTTTTTAATAGTGATATGAAGATCTAAAAATGATGTAGTTAAATTTCAAAAATTCGTTTTATTAAGTTGTAGCTCCGTAGGATAAATATTAGACACCATTTGATCAAAAAAGGAATTATCTAAATTAAAAATGTCATCAAGGTAACTGGAAGTGTTAAGCCTTAATCTAAGCCTTAATCTTCGACAAAATTCTTTTATATCAGTTTGTAATTCTGTTTTATTTTCCATTGGAGTGGGAGTAAATTTAAGCCCCTTGCTAAGTAATTTTACTTCACTTTCTGATAATTCTATAGTGGAAGAAAGATTTATTACCTTTGGTTGTATTTCTGAGCTTTAAGTAGTATCTTTGTTATTTAAAATAGATCCATGGTTTACATCACTTCCTTCCGAATCGTTTCTTCGCTGTTCACGAGTTTGTTTACATTTGCATTCCTTTAGTCCTAAAGAAGACTTTCTTGCATTTTTTCCAATATACGTTGTTCCATTTTCTGTAGAAGGTCTTGATGGTAGATTTTGACGGTTATTGTATCGATATTGATATCCATTTGTTTCATTTCCTCTATTATAATGACCATATCCCCTCTGAGTGTTGTTTCTTCTTTCATCATTGTAGCTATTAAATTGTTTATATCTTCTTTCGTGGGCCTTCACTGTTGAACTAGTATTTATTGATCTATTTGTATTTTCAGGTCGGATGATTGTTGAAAATCTAGTTTGTTGAATTCTTTCATTTCTATTATTTCTTTCTTGCTTTTTTTCTTTTTTGTTTCTTTGCCTATCTTCTGTTAGAAATATATCGTTACCATACTTGGTTTCATAATCATTTAACCAACCTTTTTTCTTTTCCCAGATATTCAATGACTTTTCTTCTTCATTCGTACATTCATTGGTCCACATTTGTTGAAGTTTTTCACATATTTCTCCATTTGACTTCTTTTTGAAGATAACGATCATCTCCTTGTCTATTTCATCAAATGTATCTTTGTATCTTTTTGCTTTATTTTTCATTATTTTGATTTCAGATTCGAACAATCGTACATCTGTATCTCTTCTTATTTCTTTGTCATCTGCATATTCATTTGGGATAAGCTTTGGTCGGTATTTTCTTGGTAGAATAGGTATTGTCTTGCACTTCCAACTATCGTAGATATCTGCCGTGTTTTGAAATTTTATATTGTTCCAATATGCTTGTTTTCTTTCATTAAGTGAGGTTTTCCATAGTTTTATCATAGATTTTCTTATTTTCCAGGATTGACTACTAATACTTGTGTCATCTGGTATGAATTCATCATTTTGACTCGTTCTCGAAAACCATCCATCATTTAAAAAAAAATCTTTCTACCCTTTTTCAAAATATTCTCCACCTACGTCTTGTGGCCATAAAATCATTAACTTGTGAATTTTATTACCTCCCTTTAATAAATGTCATTAATTCACTGCCAGATTGTACGGATTATGCTCAATGTCCGTAATATTATAATTTTTCAGTATAAATAACCATATTGTGTTTGCCGGGAAATACGTTATCATTTAACGTTCCCGCTTTTTTTCATGACTTTACGTCATTTGTTTATATGTTTATTGTTTATTAAAGTTTCGGCTGAAGATATGCGAAAAAGCATTGAAAGCGCTACTGATTTTACATAGAGTTTGTTATTTCTTAACATTATAATTTTATCTATTTCAACACTGCACAAGTTACATTTATCACGTTTTAATATATATATATATATATATATATTATATATATATATATATATATATATATATATATACGAGGGGAAGTCACATTTATCACGTTTTATATATATATATATATATATATATATATATATATATATATATATATATATATAATATATATATATATATAATATATATATATACGAGGGAAGTCAGAAAATATCCGGACTTTTTGACTCGTTCTCGTAAAACCATCCATCATTTAAAAAAAATCTTTCTACCCTTTTTCAAAATATTCTCCACCTACGTCTTCGCACTTTTGTCATCTACGTGGGAGCTTTTGTATTCCCGCTGTGAACCATGACGTAGACCTATGTTTTAGGTACTGTGTAACAGCAGATTTCAAAGCCGCCCTGGTCTTATATTTCTTTCCAGCAAGCAATTTTTTCAGTTCTGAAAACAAATAAAAGTTACAGGGGGCGAGGTCTGGGCTATAAGGAGGGTGAGACAACAATTGCTATTTGTAAGAGTTGATAACCTCCACTGTAGCTGCGGTGGTATGGGAGGGGGCGTTATCGTGAAGAAGGAGGGCATTTTTCTGTGCTAACCTGGGACGCATTTGCTTCAGCCTTCTCTGAGATTTTTCAGAATTACTTCAGAATAGTACTTGGCGGTTGACAGTTTGACCTTTTGGCATGAATGAGTAAGTATCATTCTACGTGAATCCCAAAGGCAACAAGCCCATGACTTTGCCAGCCAAAGGAGACAGCTTAAACTTTTTTTAGGAGGTGGGGAACCAGCTCGTTTCCACTGCTTTGACTGAGCTTTTGTCTCAGGTTCGGAATAATGAACCCACATCTCATCTCCAGTGATAATGCGGTTCAAAAACTTATCTTCTTCACGATTAAAACGACTTAAATGTTCTTTTGCATTGGTTACTCTGGTTGCCTTTTGATCTGCGGACAGCTGTCTAGGCACCCACCTGGCACTAACCTTGCTCATGCCTAGGTTCTCGTGTAATATCTTGTGTGCAGATGCCTTACCGATGCTAAACTTGTTGGCTACCTCCTCCAGAGTTACTCGACGACTTTTGTTGACAAAAGCTTTAACATTTGCTACCATTGTTTGGGTCACCGCCTCAGCTGGCCGCCCAGTCCTAGGCCTGTCACAAACACTTGTTCTGCCTTCACGAAACTGAGAAACCCAGTTGTAGAAGGTTGAACGTGATACACATTTACCAGAAAATCTTTTTTTTTAAATATGATAAACAAGATCAACAAGAAAAGGCGCAGCCTCTGAAAGATGTGGCAGGGCTTTTCACCTTCTGCAACCAGAAACTTTATTACAGAGCGTTGTTCCTCGAACAAAGAGTCCATGATAGACGAAACACCTATCATATATCAGAGGGCAAAATACTGTGTATACACAACTATCATTGAAAATAAACTGACTGCGTTATTGGCGAATGAATGTAGTTTTCACCAATATATAGTGTGTGTATATAGCTGCACGTGGAAAAAGAGGAGCATGACCGTCCCTCGTATATTATTATAATTTTCTTCGCCATCACTAAGATTCATTATACTGATATCAACACAAGATATGTCATATGTTGACTAGGTCATTGTTGGCCAGCTTTACTGGTGGTGTACTGGTGGAGGAAGATCTCACCTGAATAGAACTGCGGCGTTCCGTAAGCTATCAGGATAGCTTCCTCACACGAAAGAATTGAAAGTCCCTGTCGTGAATCGAACCCGAAATGAGGGGGAGGTCTTTGAAGCGGGATATGATTTAAAAAAAACAATGAAAAGTCAAATTAGAGGGACGATTTACGCAATTTTTTAGTCGATATTGTCGATTTTACTAAATTGGTACGCTATTTTTTCTAAGTTAAAACAAATGCTTTAAAGTGACATCATTTCGGTTCTTCTTTAAAAGCGTGCATAAAAACATTTAGGCGCATAAAATATGTAAGTGGTAGTCATTTGCAGGTAAGCATTGATCATTTCCTCTTTGTGTGAAGTGACAAAAAAATCTGGAAAGAAAATGATCCCTCGGAAGCATTAATCACAACAAAATTACATAAGAATTGCAGCCTCGGTTTGATTGAGTCTGTACATGAGGGGTAATGAAAAAGTACAACATCCCTCACGCCCCATAGCACCAGTTTGAGCGGTATTCAATTCTCAACACTTAAAAGTGCCGGCATCAATGATCCCGAAGGACTAAAAAAATATTAGAACACTAAAGTGATGCACGGGGCAACTTTTTACAGCCGCCACACAGCACTTGACACCTGCTGTTGTGAAGTATAAAAATCTGGAAAGAAAGTGATCCCTCGGAAGCATTAATCACAACAAAATTACATAAGAATTGCAGACTCGGTTTGATTGAGTTTGTACATGAGGAATAATGAATAAGTGCAACATCCCTCACGCCTCTACCACCGGCTTGAGTGGTACTCAATTCTCAACACTTAATAGTGCCGGCATCAATGATCCCGAAGGACCAGAAAAATATAACAACACTGAAGTGAAGTACGGGGCAACTTTTTACAGTTGCCACACAGCACTTGACACCTGCTGTTGTGAAGTATAAAAATCTTGAAAGAAAGTGATCCCTCGGAAGCATTAATCACAACAAAATAACATAAGAATTGCAGACTCGGTTTGATTTTACAAAATCATGTTAGAATTCAGTCATGTTAGCATTAAAATATGATAAACAAGATCAACAAGGAAAGGCGGCGTTCAATAAACGCAACTGTCAAGAAAGGTATTTTTATACTGATGTGACAATGCGGTATATAATGTTGTTAACTGGTTTTATTATGAACATTAAAATAACTTGTAAGTTGGTCTGCCCTTTTCATTTAATAAAATGTTTCTGTAAGATGTATGCGATCAGTCGTTAAATAGCACTTAATTGTGTATTTAACATATTGAATGTTTATTTCATTGATTCAGACCATCATTTTAGTATATATTTGCATATGTGAATCGGTAAGGAAAGAATGTCTATACTGTATGTAAATGTTTTGCTTCATATATATGTAGAGGAGCTTAATCAAATTTGATTTTTTAAGTTAACATCTGCCACAACACTAACTTCGATTATTTCTTAATTATTTAGCTTGAATAACATTGATAACATTCATTACAATTATACTGAGAGAATGAAGCACGCTTGTTCAACATACTGTTCAAATGTTGACGATTTGATAACGAGAATAATGTCAATCATTTATCAGATGTTGTATTTAAAGATTTGTTTCTTACTCTTAAATATTTTGAACAACAGATCACTCAATTTAAATAATATAGACAGTAAATAGGGCATTTAAATGAAAAATAAAAGTTAACAAATAAAACCATCTTCCTTTCTCGGTCGTATGCAAATTCATTTGACTTTATCGTGTCAGTGCAAAAGATAATTTGCATATTGAAATAAGCACTGTATAGGAATTACATTATTTATAAGAATAATCTTTGTGTCGCAGTCATATAAATAATGACAGACTCACGGTGTCTTTATATTATGAAAAGACGAATATGCCAGCGTAAAAATATGAATTTCCTTATGCCATTAGTATAGCTATCGCACTAAAAGACAGCAACACTTATCGAATTTAAAAAGTAAGTTATATTTTCGTTCAAACTACTGTTGAGGTTTTACATGCACTCTTGGGGAAAAACAAATAGGGAAAGATGAAAACTACTCATTAGAATCAGAAATTTGTAAATGCGCATTTACCCACTTAAGCAATACAATAGAACGTGTGTTTTTTTTATCAAAAGTTAAATTGATTTCAGGAACGCTCGGCTAGGAAAATGTTGTATAGCCAAACTGTAAAAAGCATGCCAATGAAATAGCATACAAGAATTACATAGTTAACCTTGAAAGTCGGGTTTGATACGTATATTTTCTGCCGTATTTGTTGAAACATAATATCCGTTTTGGTCACAGCTATTGATTGCATTTAGTGTAAACTTTATCGGATTATTCAATGTGTCTTATGTATGGCATCAAACAGCTGTGATAAGCAATCAACTACTGGCAGAAAGCTATGCTAGTTTGATTTGCCGTAAGAAATGCTTGTTCAAAACATTTAGGTGTATGCATCTCACGTATTGTTTTTCATTAATCAATTTTGATACTGGAAAACTTGCGAATGAAAGTAATAAATTCGTGGTTCAATTATTTAGGGAATGCATGTTTACACATTTATTTTTTGTTCTTTATGCAGTAAAGTGTGTTAACTTCGATTAAGATATGAACTTTCTAGATCTTTAACACTAAATGTGCAAGGAGAGTTTTTACAGCATATAAAAGCAGTAACGATATATCCGTGGTCAATTGTGCGTTGATTGTTGTGATATACATATTTTGCTCCGCTTAAATAGTTATAATTTATCCCAAAAAATACTCATTTAACAAATGATCAGCTCGTTTGTCTATGACATTTAAGATAAAGGAGAACAATTAAAATTATATCTTAAGTACGTTCTTCTTAACCCACTTTAACGCACTATTCATGTTCAATCACATTAGCATGTGTGTGCTCTTTAAAACAAATTCTCTAACGCCTGGACATATAGGTTTGATATTGTTGAAGCTTTTTCAATGCATTAAAGCAATAATTCATGGGGAAAATAGACCTGTTTTCTACAACATCATTACATACATGTATAAATATCGTATTAACAGCCTTATTCATTAGTAATCTGTAATAATTTTTGCCTTGTTGGCAAACTGATTCCTAAGTGTGTATAAAATCGGCACAAAGACGATATGGCTTTAACAAATTGATGCCTTGAGAACTTCTTCTTCCTTGTTTGCAACTTTTTTTATTGACAAAAGTCACGCAGTGAAGTCATGTCTTTGTTATGAAGAATTTCAGATCTTTCTTCATTAGTATTACAATTTGCCACTTCGTGGCTTCTTTTTCTGTAAAAGATTGAGATAAATGTTTTTATAACGACATATAAATACCTGAATGTTTCTATATCATTGCAAAGTAATTTGACTATTTATTTATTAATAAATACGTTCAATTATACTATAATACATGTAAGTGTATTTGTTTTTGTATTTGTGTAAGAATAACTTGAACTACTGGTGAGAAGTGTTCTTTTTGATATTTTACATTGTTGTATCTGTTGATCTATATTCCGTTCACTTTTATTTACATATTTGGCGTCTATATGTCATTTATGGGAGACTGTTTCGTTCTGATATAAGTGAAAGTACTTATTTACAAGAAACAGATACCTGCTAGCCAAAACACAAAGTAAACCTTGAGGCATTTTAAGGCAACTAGTTTCCTTTTTTAATATATATGAGAAACAAGAGCATAAAATTAACATGTAGAATATGTTATATTCTGCTTTTAACGAGCAGCGTTCGACAAATAGTAACAGATTAACTTTCAGAATAAAAGTATACTAGTCTTTTGTCACGGGAAGTATTGATAATTATACATAGAGAATAGAGATAAAGTTAGACAGTCTTGTTAATAAGAGAATTCAAACTGCTTTGACATCACGCAAATTCAGCGTATGTCCGGATGAATTTGCAGTACATGTGTGTATTAGGCAGGCAAAAATGACAAATGACGTGAGCTTATGCACAATTTCGCGATCAGTTTGGCTGGCAATTTATTTAGAGTAATAGTGTTTGAATAAAATGTAATATCACAAGGACTCTTTTATAACATAATTATGGTGTCCAAGGTAAAAACAATATAAATTGTTATCAATAGTTCTGTATAGCCCAATATTGTACAGGGTTCCATATTTTTGCTATCAGCTATCCATCAGACCACAGATGATTCAATTAGAAGAAAACAGAATTCCATAGGAACACCCAAAACGACAAAATTAAAATGTTGCGGGCTCGGTTTGATTGAGTCTGTTCATGGACAGTACTGAAAAATGCAAGTTACCGTCCATGCCCTCTAGCACCGGCTAACGGTGACTTTCTCCATTTCAATTATATATATAATATATTTCAAACAAAACGTTATTTACAAGATAAAGAAATATTTATACAAATTTCAAAGCAATTTGTGTGTCGCCTCTACGGAGTAGTGGCGACATAAAGGGATCACTTTCCGTCGTCTGTCTGTCCGTCTGTCTGTCTGTTCGCACTCACAGGACAGTAATTATGTGGCTAGAGGGACAATAGGTAACTGTTCTTTCTCTTTTCTCTTTGATGTCATTCATTCCTTAATGCTTTTATGTGGCTGTTTTCTTTTGTGTGGCTAAAAAGAACAATAGAGAGAACAATAGAGTAGCCACATAATTACTCTCCTGTTAGAACGTCCGTCTGTCCGTCCGTCCGTCCGACACAAAACTTGTCCGGACTATTCCTCATAAACTACTGGTGCAATTTCATCCAAACTTTACAGGAATGATCAATACCAAGTCTTGTTGTGCATATTGTCAGCATTTTCCGGTTCAATGATTTTTGTCAGAGTTATGGCCCTTTAATAATTTTTATTTTTTTAAGTTTGTCCGGACTACTTCTCTTATACCACTAATGCAATTTCATTGAAACTTTACAGGATTGATCTGTAGCTCAAGTCCTTGCGCATATTGCACGGGTTTTCCGGTTGAATGATTTTTGGCCGAGTTATGGCCCTTTGATAAAAAGGTGTTTTTTTCTGTGTGTTGCCAGACACACAAAAGCTTGTCCGGATTACTTCTCATAAACTACTGGTGCAATTTCATCCAAACTTTACAGGAATGATCAGTACCAAGTCTAGTTGTGCATATTGTCAGCATTTTCCGGTTCAATGATTTTTGTAAGTTATGGCCCTTTAATATTTTTTATTTTTAAAGTTTGTCCGGACTACTTCTTTTATACCACTAATGCAATTTCAATGAAACTTTACAGGATTGATCTGTAGCTCAAGTCCTTGCGCATATTGCACGGGTTTTCCGGTTGAATGATTTTTGGCCGAGTGATGGCCCTTTGATAAAAAGGTGTTTTTTTCTGTTTGTTGCCAGAGAGAACAATAGAGTAGCCACATAATTACTCTCCTGTTAGAACGTCCGTCTGTCCGTCCGTCCGTCCGACACAAAAGCTTGTCCGGACTACTTATCATAAACTACTGGTGCAATTTTATCCAAACTTTACAGAAATGATCAGTACCAAGTCTTGTTGTGCACTGTCCGTCTGTCTGTATGTATGTCACAAAACTTGTCCCAACATGAAATTGGCCATCATGAGGCGACACATGTGATCACTTATCGGTCTTGTTTGTATATACTGGTAGATAAGCTGATTTTCTTCACATCAGTTAGTTTCCCATTGAAGCAGATATCATACATTGTTTTTAAGAGTGAGATACCGACATTATACCACATTATAATTAAATATTATTTATGTAGGATCCTATGACGCTCGCGTGCGAGTGGGTGTACTATTTTCTTGCGTGCGTACGTGTGAAAAAGGATAACATTTCCAAATCCTGTTGCTTTTTGAATGGGTATTTGACTATGACTTTGATGCTATTTTTATCATATATGTTGTGATACAAATGATATAACTGTTTAAAGGAGGACATTTTTATTTCTATTGAATATTTTAAAGCCTATAAAGCTGAGGTAAATGAACGTTTAAAAACGGAATAATTATCTGTTATCTACATCTTCCTTAGCTTGCAATCGGCATTCTGACACTCATTACAGTTCAAACAGCTGCAAAACCATATTACAGAATGTCGATACCGACAAAACATCTGTCCAAAATGTAATTCCTATCAGAAACAAACAAATAATTACCATGTAAATAAAACAAAAAGTGGTGTGTGTTCGTCTCGTTGAGTGTTTGTTTTCTTATAACATTCAAGATATAAAGTGGTATCTCGATTTTCATTTGATTGAAAATGGTGATTGAAATATTACAGAAGGTTTTTAATCAATAAAATGTATTGTCTTAATAAATGTAAATACGAAATATATTTAACCATTGTAGAAGATATTTGCAAAATCATAGCATTCGAATCAAGGTTTCTGGTTTGCTTTGATCAATCACTGACAGAAAATATTGTGATTGGGTAACTGCCATCTTATGCCATGTTCAAACGTCATATCTCTGTATTAAAACAAGTGGGTATACTTGAATTCTAATAAGTTACCCCTCATAATCATGCTCTTGGGAAAGACACCATGAAGTGTTATATTCTAAATGCCTCACATGTAGTTAAGACTAATAACACGTGATTTATTTAACAGAGGGAGATTTCTCTTCCTACTCCTTCCAATCTGCGGACTTCTAAACAGAATTGTAGATAAATCAGCTATTAATCATTTAAACTGGTCAAGACTTTATCATACAGTATTGTTGCTATAGTTTGAGAATAGTTGTACTCTTCATCTCTGTCATTTGTACGAAACGATTCTTTAATTGCAATGCCTATGTTTATTTTATTCAGCGCAATCAAAATTTCAAAACAATAAATTGATTCTTGATGAAAATACAGATAAATTGAAAAGCAGAGTAATTACTCGGTCACAAATTGTATTTTTTTGTTTGGTTCATTTAACGCATTACGTATAATATTATATTACATCTGTACAGACAACAATTTATCTCGGTCATGTTATCATATTTCTGTTTTAATGTCATTAACTTGTATTATATGTGACAGCAGTAATTATTCAAATCCCCAGTCTCAACAATTTATTGGATTTGACCCGTATATCTGTCTTTAAATTCAAAGCAAAATATTCATTTATTGAATTTTTTGCATTTATTGCATCTCGTAAGATTATGTCATGACGACTCATTAATTTTATACCTGTACCTGCAAGAAAATGTTAATTTCTCCACTTACGGAAGATAACAACACAACATTGTAGTCTTGTTCCCTGCAGTCAATGACCTAACGCCCTTTCTTCTGGGCATTCTGGCCGGTATATAACAACAATGTAATTTACAAATAAATTCACATGGTTAAGGTTTCCGGTCAATGCCTTGCACTTTTAAAGATAAATTAGGTAAAATTATTCGTATATTTTCACACTGTCAACACAAGAAGTTTTATTTATGTATAAATTGCAAATCAAAAAAGTTCAATAATATATCAATTAACCTTTTGTCTATGTTTATAACATTACAGTATCATAAATTTATATAAAAATCTTTTTTTAATGATAGAAAATAATATTTTTAAGATAAAAATAATATTGAATTATGTCTGTACTTGTTGTAAGTTTTTTTTCTGTGATAAAACGGTTCACGGTGCATATTTTGTTGACAGACAATAGAAAAGACAATAAGCTAAAAGTAAATCAGCAATTACAAAAAAGGTCATTGTACTTTATTCAATACGTGTTGTTAGTTCTACTTATTTTCTCCCATATTGAGTTATAAATTATTGTTATTATAAATTTCACGTGTTTAACATTTAATGATTAGTTTTTCCATTGTGCAATTTTCTTATGGATTCACTTTAAAACTGGATCAAAAACTTCTCGTTGTTTTGAAAAAATCAGATGACGTTCAGCTAGAAATATTATCTGCCAGAAAGCTTTCCCTATTTTATCATATGCTTCTGGACAATTAAATGACTAGAAAAAATATTTAACATTTTCTAATTTCTTTAAAATATGACTCCCTTGATACTTTTGTCAAATGTCATTTTAATGTCAATGATATCTACTATCTAAACATGGAAGATAGTTGATCAATAACTGAAACAGACATTTGTGATTAGCAAATGTGGCTATGATATGCAGACCGACACAGTATAGGTCATATGTCGACGTTCCAGTTTTACTGGTAGAGGAAGACCTCAGGTGCCCTACCGTGCATTATTTCAGGCACGAACGGGCACCTGAGTAGAACCACCGACGTTCCGTAAGCAAGTTGGATAGATTCCTCACATGAAAGAATCCAAAGTCCCTGTCGGGATTCGAACTCACAGCGTTGAGGGGTAAGTAGTTTGAAGTCAACGAACTTAGGCCACAAACGACCTCTGGTTGGTTTAAGGTCCAGAAGCACACCCTTATGTCCGCTGCGGAAGATAATTTAGCTGTCCTTCAAACCTCCTTGTACAAAATAGAATATGTAAAATTTACTGTTGTCTTATTTTTCTACGTGTAAAGCAATCAAGCAGAAACAAGACTATCTTTATAAATGACCAACTCTATACTTCAAAATTACGCATATATTTATGTCGAGCAGTAATATATTGGCAGTAAAGTCAAGTATTCAAAAATTCACGATTCGAAAACTAGGTATCCGGATTTCTATGAATGCTTCTATTAGTTTGAACATATTTTATTCCACAAAATATACAATACATGATATACAGATTCAGCTTTACATGCTATGGAAATGATTTAGAACAAAATATTCTTCTCCAAACTGTTTATGAATTTACAAGCAAAAGATGGCAATAATCTGGAAGTTAAATTACACTGTTTATTTTAAAATGGTTCTTTGCAGTTAGATTATATTTATATCAAAACTTGATGAAAATGTAATTGTATATAATGCTAATTTAGAAAATATATGAAGAATAAATTAGGCTAGTCTCTGGAGATTACAAGACAACAGTATTCTATAAATGATGTGTCAAACAGGTTAAAGACCTTTATACTGCTAAACGGTATGAGTGATATACATTTATCAGTGCGCGTTTAGCTAGTTCCTTTGCTTGATTTATCCGTATTCATTTAATTACATTTGTATATTTGCGATTAATGGCAATTTGCAATTTTTCGGTTAAACGATAAGTTGCAATTTCTTTTATTTTCTTATTATAAGAATTCCATTCATTTTTCTCTTGAAATTGCAAAGGATTTATTATTCTTTAAAATTACTGAAATGGTGGTCGTATTATTATTATCAACAATCTTTCTTTGGTAGCTATCATAGTACTTACTTAAAAGGTTTTGAATTTAGTTACTATATTTCATATAAAATTATTGTAAGTTTTAAAGAAGATAAACTCATTTTGAGGCTGGTGTTTTCATATATATCATCGTTTTTTTTGTATTTGTACTTTCCAGCAATGCAAAAAAGAAACAGATATAATCTTTTGAACACACGTGGAAAGGATACTTTAAAACCTCTGAGGGAAAATTTCATTTGACAATTTTCTGTATGTGAGGAAAACTTTTTTCTGTCTCTTCGAAATATATTTTGATTTGAATGGCACAAATTATTTTGCAATTGAAGCGTCTATATCTTTTAATATTTATTTAATATTAAATGATATCTATATTTGTTTACAGGGTAGTAGCACGCGCTCGAAATTCCCGTAAAGTGCGAAGATATTTGTAGAAAGTTTCACATATAATATTCGCCGTAAAAATATCTTCAAAAGTTCTTTGTCGGATACCTCATGTATTTCATATTTGTCAGAGGAAGAGCCTACTAAACTGTCAAATGAATTCATTTACTGTTTGACAGGTACATAGAGAAAACAGGTTGTATTTTGAATTGGAAGCATGTTGTGCAGTGCAATTTCGATTGGAATGACAGTTTCTACTTTTAAATAGAGTGATACAAATACATTTATAAAAGTTTACCGCTTCAAAAGCTGTATCTTCAAAATTGAATATTAGTTTTATATTATATGATTTAAACATATCTTATTGGCAAAAAAGAAACATATACATACACGTAAAGACAGTTACAATACAATGGTATAACATTTTTGGCAAAACGGTAAACCTACAAGTTCTCTCAACATTAACAACGGATCTTCCTTTAGGTTTTGTTTTATATAGAAAAAGGACAAAATCGTATCGCAACTTATAGAATAGTAAAATTAATTAAACAACAGTGTCAAATCGAAAATTTATTAATGGATTAAAATTATCCTTTTTATCTGTCGCGTGCGCTTCAAAACGTCATACTTTGTCGCAATTATAATCTGGGAGCCAGGTTGCTGGCGAACGTGCTTTAAGATGCTGCTTATTTTAGCGGCATTCTAAACTCAATCGACGTATGGTCCGAATGTTAATTGAAATCTGCTTTGCTTAACTGTGATACAGTTTTCAAAATCAAAAAGGTTTAATACAATTAACGGTGCAACGATGCATAATCCCCAATAAAACCATGAAGTAAAGTTACAAAATCATAAACGGCCATTAGAAATTAACAATGCAGTGGATATTTGTCGCCTTCTATTGTAATCAATATTACTATATCTTTGTTTACCTGAGACGGAAAAGTATCATCTGATTTTATATACATGTACCTAAATTGTTTTACAATTTATACTCTTATATAAGACTTTACCTAAGCAGTTATTCTTTAAAATATCAGTCTCTCTTAATTTCATTAAAAAAGTCCAAATCAGCGGGCTTCAAAACCTTAGTGTCACTTTGCAAGTTATTATTAGAACCAAATGCTATCACTAATGAGGTAGACAGTGAACGTAGATGGCGCGAATTTTATCTCATTATTTAAACAGTATGCCATGCCTTACATTTCTCACAAATTCTGAACGTCTGATAGATTTGATGTCTTCCAGAAGGAGAATAAACAAGATAAATTCGTCACTCGGCACCATATGATACATTAACATACAGTTTAATGATGCTGTCATAAATGCCGTTGCCCGACCGCTTGTTTCGTGTTACAAATATGATGCACTAAATTGATCAAAACAATAATACTGTTGTAAAGACTTTTACCGATTGTTTTTATCATATGAAAAGTCATACACGGCATGCGAGGATATTTGCAACTTATTATGACAAAAGAAATTCAGAACGTCTGATAGATTTAATGAAGGTCTATACTAGTTTGCTTCCAGAAGGAGAATAAACAAGACAAATACGTCATTCGGCACCATATGATACATTAGCATACAGTTTAATGATGCTGTCATAAATGCCGTTGACCCAGCGTTTCTTTCATGTTACAAATATGATGCACTAAATTTATCAAAACAATATTACTATTGTGAAGACGTTGACCGATTGTTTGCATCATATATTCGGTATAATATACAAAATAATTTGAATTTTTATTTATTAAATACTATAAAGTTGCCATAAAACCGTTAAACAAATATAATCATTACTCAAGTAAATATAAATCAATCAATCTGATTTAACACATTAACTTAAATACCTTTTAGATTACTTGTAGGTATACTCGTATAAAATTAAGTGTAGACATGATACAATTTGTTAAGTCAGACAATACCATATTAATAATACATATATTTTATGATAAGAATTTAGTAACAGTAACATTTACAAGGTTTATCTGTTGTTGGTGGTGGTTGTGTTGTTGTTGTTGTTTTTTGTTGTTGTTTTTTTTTGTTGTTGTTTTTTTAAATAAAGAAATTTAATGTAATCATGTTTTGAAAATATAAAGGAATTGCTACGAAAAATACGAGGACATTGAATTTTTACTCTAATTTTAAGAGAGATAAATAAGTATTATAATTTAATTTAAACAAAGAATATGGATAACATAGTTTATACAAATTGGTGGAATTACTAGCATTTGGAATGTATAGCACTTTAATTTGAAAATACAGGGAGTTAAAATTGAAAAAAAATCAGAAATACTGAAATTGCAAAATGGTTATTATTAAATTTCTAGAAATATTGTTACCATTAGGGCATATTACAGTTATACAAAAATATGTAGGACAGTTCCCATTTCTTTTGTAAAATACTTTCAAAAACATAAATATAACAATCGGTATGTTTATTTATAAGCGTTATAATTTAAACCATTTTCTTAAATAATGATTTGAAAAAAATATTTCATTCAGCATTTATAATTTTTGACACCATCAGTTTAAAAATAAAGATTTTTAATAACTGACAGGAATGAAAGAATCAAATCGTAAAATCTATATTTAAATCACTCATTATAATTCTTAATTTGTCATTGAAAAAAAATGTGTTGTCTGGTAAATGTAAATTATTTACTTCTGATATTTGATTAAATGCTTACACTGTTATTATAACCAATGGTTCTAAATGTTTGTGAATGATTCTTTTAATAAAAATTACATTATTTACATGTGTAAATGTTGAATTCTTCTTAAACCGCTGATACTGGGGCGTGGAAGGTAGTTTTCACTTACGAGTACCGTCTATAAACAGCTCAACCAAACCAAGTCTGCAACATTTAACAGTTAATGCGTTTCTGTCTCTGTTCAGGAATGTCTCTATAATTAAAAACCATTTGGTTTTTGCAGGGCGTGCATTTCAGAAATCAATTAAGTTTATTCAATGTGAGTGATCAAGTGAT